>NC_056717.1:20438555-20439563 GCF_018831695.1 Puntigrus tetrazona
TATACATATTGCATATATTATGTAAACAAAAACGTCTATTTTGCTCGGGATTAATCGTTTGACAGCACTATGGTATTTGTAATACCATTTATTTATTTATTAATTCAAATATAATTATCATCATAATGTTTATAAGCTGGTAAAACTGCATTAAATCATTGCTGAAAATATATAACTATTAATTAATAAATTGTTTTTATTTATTTATTGAGTCTAATGCGATGTCCGCTATAATAGCGCATTATATTAAATGATGATATGAAAATGGCATTGACGATAGGGTCCCAAACCTTTTTCCTTTGATTTTTCTGAGCTGTGACTTTAAAGTAAAACACGGCATCGGTCCGTTATATTATATAGGTATCCCTGATCATGTGGGCCACACTTCTGTCACGTGATCAACCCGTTTGATTGGTCTGTGTTTCAGAGCACCGTTGATAAACTGATCAAGAAGACTAACCTGGCTCTGGTGATCGGCACTCACTCCTGGAGAGAGCAGTTCGTGGAGGCCGTGACCGTCAGCGCAGGTCCGTCTCACGCACCTTCACGCTTCTCCTCATGTTTAATCGGTCTCTTTTGAAATAGGAATACACTGCATGAGTCACGGCGTATAAATTTCATTCCCTCAGCAATTCTCAGACTTAATAAAACACGTAATGAGGCTCTTGCGTTCTCAAGCCGCTCTGTCTCAGGAGCAGGAATTCAGACTGATGCTTCTGCAAGGGTTTGTGCTCCTTTCCAAACCTTTGTCACAAAAAAAAAAAAAGAAATGGTGCAGAATTTCCTGACTAAAACTGTTGCTGAAAGTACCGTAGAAACTTCAGGGTTAGGATGCTTAATTAAAACCATTAATGAAAATAAATAAACTGAAATGCAATAAAAAATGTCAAAGCAACATTTTAAATAACTAAATCAACTAATACTACAATTTAAATAAAAGAAATGTATATATTGGCATATAAAACCTGCACGCAGTGGCAAAAATATGTACTAAATAAAACTAAAATA
>NC_056717.1:20439663-20440240 GCF_018831695.1 Puntigrus tetrazona
GATTTACTAGCCATTTCTGAGTGAATATTTTTGATGTTTATGGACAGATACAATTTAAATTGTATTCAATGAGAAAATATCTGCATGTTTCTAGCAGGTCTGTTTGTGTCAGTGATGTGATCCTGTCCTCTGGTGGTCAGTTACGGTAATGATGGTGCCTGTAGAATTGAATAGAGTTTCGTGTCATTTATTAATTATGCGACATCCTCAGGCGACGGAGATGAAGACGAAGAGGAGGGTCGAGAGGAGCGTCTCCCGTCCTGCTACGATTACGTCATGCACTTCCTGACGGTGTTCTGGAAGGTTCTGTTCGCATTCGTTCCTCCCACGGAGTACTGGAACGGCTGGGCCTGTTTTTTGGTGTCCATCACTGTAATCGGCCTCCTCACTGCCATCATCGGAGACCTGGCGTCACACTTCGGCTGCACCGTGGGCCTCCGGGACACCGTCACCGCCGTGGTGTTCGTCGCTCTGGGCACCTCTATCCCAGGTGTGCTTTACATGATCCAGCTGCACTGAACGTCACTGCATTAGATAATGCAAAATGCACAAAACACACTTTCTAGTATTATACTAT
>NC_056717.1:20440527-20440686 GCF_018831695.1 Puntigrus tetrazona
GTAGTGTTTGTTGCCTTAGGAACCTCCATTCCAGGTAAATCTGTATCATATCTTGCGCTTCTGATTATGTGAAGTACAAACAACCAACTGCCATCTCCTTTTCCTCTTTTCAGATACATTTGCAAGTAAGGTTGCTGCTAAACAGGATCAGTATGCAGA
>NC_056717.1:20440786-20443286 GCF_018831695.1 Puntigrus tetrazona
AATATTTAAATGTGCTTGATTTTATACAACTTGCAGGTTAATTTATCAAATCAGTTCACTTGGTAAGCTATTTACAATCAATTAAAAAAAAAAAAAAATTCTAAAACTAAGCTTTATTATCTATTTATGATCTATTTCTGCACAGAGGCTGCTGGAGTGGAAATAGAAGTTAAGAGAGACCCACTTCTCTTCTCCGGTGAGCACTTTCTCTAGATCTCTCACGAGAGTCTGTCCTCCGGGAGCTGTGGGGAGGAAGCAGATCAAGAATGAGCCAATCAGAACATGCATCCGCTGCGCGATCACATGACCGCCCACGAGCAAACATGCTCCGGAGTTCATCTCAACCACATCAGCTGGTCTCAATTAGTGTGTGTTTGGGTTTTGATCATATACACGCTGAATGCAAAACCTCAGCAAAGACACACACACACACACACGCGTCAGCATGATGATGCAGGAAATGCAGAAACTCAAAGGCTTTCAGTGTTTAACTAAATTAAAGATGACAATGAATGAAAATGGAGTGATAGAAAGGGTGAGTTTGGGGTTAAAGGTCAAGACTCAAGACACACTACAGTCTCCACGACTGAGAGCTGACAGAACAGAATCTGACCACGAGACAAAGAAACTGATTCAATTAGCTTTTCTGATTCAAATGAATCAGAGCAGAATTCAGAATAACAGGGATTTTCCGCTGCTTATATGCTCAATGCATTAATAATTTTTAGAGTTGTACATAAATTCTTTTTTATTGATAAATATATTTTATATTATAGATTATATAAAAAGCTAAACAAAAAATAATTCCAATCTAGTATTTATATCTAGTATTAATAAATTAATAATAATACATTTGAAATAAAAAAAGACAAAATCTAATATTACATAATTACAATTATTTTACTACAAATTTTATTACCATTTTAAATATTGGCATATATAAAAATTACAATTCATGACTATTATATCTATTAACTTATTTTTAAAAACTACATTATTATTAAATATAATCATTATTGGTATTACTATAATAACAATTATAAGGGGAAAAAACTATTTAATAACAATAACACAAAAAGTATTAATACAAATTACTACAAATATTTATGGATAAAAAATATATAGTTTTAAAACTTTAGTATAAACTTAGTTAAAAACTATGTTTTTAAACTAAAAATAATAACAAAAATGACTAAACACAAATAAAATAATAATTTAAAAAATAAAAAATACAAATTTTAATTTTAATTAATGATTTATTTTTACTACTCATAAATCACTTTTTTAATATCCTTAATCTAACCCTAATCACACAGCCCTGATTCTAACTGTATGGAATACTAAGCCAGAATGAGCATGTCCGGGTTGAATCGATTTAATAAAACAATAAAAAATAAAATAAAATAGAAATGATCTTTCACACAGACATCAGTGTCCAAAGAATAATTACTGATCTTGACACCAGTCGAGAAGAGGTTAAGTGCTTTCACTCACTCACACACACACACACACACACACACACACACACACACACACACACACACACTTTTACACACACACACACACACACACACACAGACAGACCACAGGCGCTGGGGCAAAGGCGTCTGGCTCTTCCTGTCTCTCAGACGTCTGTGAGGCTCGCTTAGCACCACAGGAAGAGGAAGGAGGGACAGGGCAAGCAGGCGAGAGGTAATAGATGATTGACAGAGAAGGTGTATGTGGCCAGTGTGTGTGTGGTGTTACGTGAGCTTCTGCGTGGGGGCGATCTGCTAGTCAGGTCTCTCTGCTCTCTCTCTTCTCTCGTCATTCCCCCTTGCTTAGTTGGACGACAGGGCCAAAAGATGGGCCGAGAACCACTCGATCTGCACACACACACACACACACACACACACATCACTACAGGAACTTGTGCTCAAACACATCCAGATGAATTGAAGAGAAAGCGCTGATACTGATGAGTTTGAGCGCGGTCTCTTTGTTCGATCGAGACTCTTTGGGGTGTTTGTAAGAGAGGTACATAATGACTCAAATCCGATCGTACTGAGCCTTCAGTGTTTCCTGATTCACACTTTCGGCAGCTGAAGGCACAAGCTTTACCGCGTTTAAAACATTTAACACCATTAATTATAATCCTAGAATGTGATAGAAGAAAAAAAAAAAACAAACACTAAGAAAAAATAAATAATCTTTACTAATAATAAATAGGAACAAGCAAATATAAAAACAAAAAGTATATCCTCTGAAAAAAACAAAATTAAAAAATAAAAAAACACCACATAAGAAATAAACTGGACAAAAAAAAAAAAAAAGAATAGCAATAAAATAAAAAAGTAATATATATACACATATATATACACACACATATATACATACATATATACACACACATACATACAACATATATATATACCAACTTTTTTTATTTTTAATTACAACATTAATCAAATAATTTCAATCATTACTGTAATAGTATATGTATATATATGTGTATATATAT
>NC_056717.1:20448286-20458286 GCF_018831695.1 Puntigrus tetrazona
CAGCCTGCTCTTCTTCACCTCTTCAGAGACACAAGCACCATCATCATCATCATCATCATCAGGTAATACACAGCGGTGTTAATGACAAACCGCAACCATACCTTTATCCTCATCTTCATCACTGTCTGACAGAACAGCCTTCTTTCTCTTCACTGATAGAGAATTCACAAAAAAAAAAAAAAAAAAAAAAAAAAAAAAAAAGTTTCATTTATACAGTAAAATGTATTATTATTATGATCATTTTAATAGTGGAACTAAATTAAAATAATATATAACAAATAATAACAGTAATATAATATTACAAACCACATAATAAATATATAATTATAATATTATTATAAAAGCAACATATTTACTACTTAATAGTTGAATTATAAAATATAAACAATACTAATAGATAAATAACCATACATAGTAAAGAACATTGTTACTAAAAACAAGAATAGTAATATAATTGTTATTTATAAATATTACAGAATACAAATATAAGAGCCCATTTGTAAAAATACATGAACTACAAATATAATTGCACCACTATGACAATAATAAAATCGATCAAAAGTTCTATTTATAAGAACATAATTGTATATAGCATCATATATTACAGTGAACAACAGCATATTATAATAGTAATAATTGCAATTAAGTATTAAAATTAAAATGCAGAATTTATATAATTCTCAAAATCACAAATTGCATTAAAATATAATAACAAAAATAAAAACAACAACAATTATACATCTATATATAAAAATATAATTTATAAGTATTATAATATATAATATATTATAAAGTATTATAATAAGTAATATATATATATATATATATATATATATATATATATATATATATATATATATATATATATATATATATATATATATATATATATATATATATATAAATAAAAAAGTTTATATAATTATTAAAATCACAATTACATAAAAAACCTAATAATAAATATTAATGTATAATTGTTTTTAATATTATATTTTTAATTATTATTTTCCTTTTTCCCAACTTAATTAAAATTAAACATTTAGAATTATATAATACTTAGTCATTTCTGAGTAAATAAACATACCAGGCTTCTCATCGTCATCATCCTCATCGTCGTCACTGGCCAGAGCCCGTCGTTTAGGCCCTTCGTCCTCATCACTTCCTGCTTCCTGTTTCAAGGTCTCGTCCTCATCCTCACTGTCTGAGTTCATCACAGCTTTCCACTTCCCCTCCTTCCTCCCTCCCTCCTCCTCCTCCTCCTCCTCTTCTGCATCAGAGTCTCTCACAGTTTTCTGTTTGGGTTTGTCCTCGTCTGAATCGCTGGCCTCGTCCGATTTGGGGCTGCGTCTCTTGGTCTCCTCCTGCTCCGAGTCGCTGGCCGGGTGAGGTTTCTCCTCCTCGTCCTCCTCTACGTCAGAGGCGCTCGCTCTTCGCTTGGCAGGAGAGCGGCCCTCCTCGTCCTCGTCGCTGTTCGTGGGCCGCGGCGGCTCCGGCTCCGAATCGCTCCCGTCTCCCGCTCCGCGAGCCTCGTGATCAGAGCCGCTGTCTGCGTTCTCGGACCTCCGGGCGTCCTCGTTATCGCTGCCCTCATCCTGCAAGAGCACAGAAAAACTATGTTTAACTCGCGCTCGGGTCAGAGTTCGTTTCTTCATCAGATTTGGAGAAATGCAGCAATGTCTCAGCAATGGATGTGAATGGGTGCCGTCAGCATAAGAGCCCAAATGGGCTAAAAACAAACTTTTTTTACTAAAATCCAAATTTATAAAGCATAATAAACTGCAAGTTCAAAGCAGTTTTGACTTGGAAACGCTGCAGAGCTCTCTCCTGATTCTACTTTTTCACTTGAAGAAGCGCCACGAAGCCATATTTGAATTAAAAGCATCTTAATGCTTTATTTATTCAGCTTTCGTCTTCTCCAGACTGATGGACTGAAGTGCTTCGATGCTTTTAATCGGCTCTCCGGACTCTCGTGCCGATGGCACCCATTCACATCCATTGCAAAGACAGTGACGCAGTGCTACGGTTCTCCAAATCTCCAAGCCTAATGACCGACACGTTTTCAGCAGATTTGACTTTCTTGGAGCCCAGCACTAAACCCAAATCATCGGACCGACCTCAGACTGTCGTGATTCGGGTCTGGCATCCTCCTGCTCGTCCTGAACCGGAGTGGCACTGCCATCATCTGAACGAATACAAATCCAGAGTATTGGTACTTTAATGCACTATATGGCCATTCATAGCATACTCCTACACCAAGGTGCACCACTTAAACAGCACAAATGACCAAAAACGTGGTATTAACATGCACTTGTCTAACAAAACAAAACATGAACACACTATGGTAACCGAATGATATGATAATGCATGTTTACTACAGTCTAACACCAATATAATACCATGTTGTTGCTGTATTAAATGCAAAAATACGTGGTGTACTCATGCACAAAACGAAACGGAACAATTCTATGGTAAATGCGTGTTTACTGTAGTCGCACAACAAGCTACGAAGGCGTACTTTACAGAATACCGCGGTATTACCGCCTTAAGCGCCCGGACGCGAGATATTAAGAGTCCGGGATAAGAGAAGCGCGTTGTGGTTGTTGTAAGGTTACCTGAGCGGATCTCCTCGTCTCCATCCATCTGGACCGAGAACAGAACCGCGCTGCTTCGGTTTCTCCCGAACACACACACACACACACACACACTCACACACCCACACAAACCAATAACAATAAACCCAGAACAGGCTCTTCTGCGGATCAGCGGCGCCTATCTGTCCCCGTTCGTCGGCGCAAACACATGAGCTCTCGTTAGTGAAACCGCTGATATATTATCACTGGATTGTCAAGAACTGGCCGTGTTTTCCTTTCTTCCTCTAAAATGGTGTCGCAGCTCAGAGACGCATGCGTGCGGACGCGCCGACGCTTTAATATTACGTCAGTACAAACGTCGTCATTCGAAGGGGCGGAGCTTCGCAAAGACGGCGGGCACGTGCTCTAGAACTAACTTTTTATAAATCTAGAAAGCATATTTGCAGTAATACGATATTATATATATATATATATATATATATATATATATATATATATATATATATATATATATATATATATATATATATATATTATATAACATTTCTTACATGTATGTGTTTATTTATATATACAGAAATATATATATTTTTATTCGATTAATGTTTTTTTACTTTGGGGTAAAATATATTATAGATAAGTGAAAATATATTACGCATTTTTGGTCGATAAAAGCTCTCTTTTAATAATAATTAATAATCTAAAAATTAATTTTTTTCTCAACGTGAAACATGTTCTCCTCCGACATATACATTCAGCCATTTATCATTTTCTATCGTTTCAAAATGATAAAAAAAATAAATAAAAATGACCATACAGCAACGAAAAGTGAAGTTTTTGGTTGTGTATTTAAAAAATGAACCAACACCGGATACCTTTCATAGTCAAATAGCTTTTAATTCATTAGAATAAGACACAAACTTTTAAGACATCAACAATGATATGAATATATTGTGTAACACATGATATTAATTCCTTTAACTGTTAATGTGTTTATTTCCATACAGTGTGAATTTAAAGTCAACACGAAACTGCATTCCCAATCCATTTTACTTTCAGACACATTAATCAGTAACACAATATATTAAACAAGATGAAGTCCATGAAATGCTTTGACTTTATCCATAAGGAAGGTGTGGATAATGAAAAGAGTCTCTATATTACAGATCGGTGAGCCAAAATGAAAGACGTTAATGCATAAAGAAGAACATGCACTGCAGTAAGACCGGAAACACGCATTAAGAAAGTAAACGGGGTCAGATTTGCTTTCATGTTGACTTTAGCATCCTAAATGTTCTCCGTAAGCGTGAATGTCCTTCAAAGTTCAGCGTAGAAGCGTGTTTGACTGCAGCACGATATAAAAAGCCTCGAGTAAAACCAACAGCAATGCCTAAAACCTAGAGAACAGTCAGTGTGGATGAAACGAGTCTCTCTCACACACACACACACACACACACACACACACACACACACACACACACACACACGCTTCAGAAGACAGAGCGTCAGTCGTGTTAACCGTCACACACACAGCGATTCAGAGCAGATTTTTAACTAGATGTAACATTAAGATATCCCTTTTTCGCTTTTTTTCCCCTTGTCCCTTAGTGCAGCAGCGTGACCTCTGACCTCACTTGACCTCTGACCTCCAGCTCTCTCTAGTTTTTCTCCTCTTCGGCGCGCTCTTCATCCTCAGAGCCGCGGAGGAACTGACGGCGAGAGAGTCTTTCCGGGTCGTGTGACGCCATGTTACTGAAATCACGGAAAATATCCTGGAATGTTTCATCGTCTCCTGAGGAAAAGAGACCAGAAGAATGTGTACTTGCTGCTAGTTAAAGTTTCACTATAAACAAAACTTTTGATCGGTTTATGAGATTCTTCTGCTTAATATTTGATCATGAGAAAATCTGGAATGTTAAATAATTACGGCTGTACACGAATGATGTGAAAAAGTGAAAATGTGAAGGTTTTTCTTGTTTTTGAGTATCTGAAATATCTTTAATAAACTTTAGAAATTCTAAAAAGTTAAACTTTTTAAATGGTATATCATGATAAACATGACTAACTTTCTTGTTAATTTATTATTACTATGATATTTATTTTACATATTCAAATGTAATTGTGTGTGTGTGTATATATATATATATATATATATATATATATATATATATATATATATATATATATATATATATATATAAAATAATATAATTTATTTCAATTAAAATATTTACATAGTATTTTTTGTTACAAATTTTTAAATGATAGTATTAGTTTTAACATTATATTAATAGTATAAGTTAATTTATTTATTTATTTTCAATATAACTATTTAAAATGATTATGCTGCTGCCTCAAAGAAGTAATTTTATCATTTTTATTCCATTATTAATATTATTTTAACTTCATTATACAGTATATGTTGGTATGGGAAAGTTGTAAAGGCTTTGTATTTTGTGCTTTTATTGTTATTAATAATAATAATAATAATAATAATAATACAGTTTTATTTGTATTAAAAATAATTCTTAAATATTTGCAATTCAAATAATGTTATGTAATTCTATATTTTGCAATTATTGATTATTTTTATTATTATAATAATTTGTATAGTTTTTCCTTTCCGTTATTATCTCTCTTTTTAGTATTAATGTAGGTGTAAGGTAATGATTCTTTAGTTTTGTTACATTTTTATAGAATTAAAAATATCAATAACATCTTACCGACAGATCCGAAGAATCCCTCTGAATCCCTCATTTCCTCATTCATTCGAGCCATTCTCAACCTGAAACACACACACACACACACACACACACACACTATTAATTATGATTTCTAGCACACACAAACACACTCACAAAGTTCACTCACAAAGTGACAATGTCAGCTTAAGCGGTTTCCATGGCGATACTGAGCGGATCGTTTCCCTTTTCATCGGCTGCATACTGATTGGCTCCTCTCTTGAGCAGCAGACACACCTGCCTGAAACGACCAATCACAGAAGAGCATTAAAGATCACACCCAGTGAAAACAGACTGATTTACTCGTTTAACAGGGATGTAACAACGGACTGTGAGCCGAATAAAAATGTGACAATTCAACTCTTCAGTTCATATAAATGTCTTTAGAAAAGTGTGTTTGTGTGGGGTTTTTATATCTGACCTCTGAACGATGCAAATTAAAGTAGTTTTCATAAGCAGCTCTGCTTTGTTTAAAGCGGTAACCATGGAAACACTGTATTGCCGTAACCATGAAAAACACTGTATCCTGTAACCATGGAAACACTGTATCGCGTAACCATGGAAACACTTTTATTTTAAACAGTTTTATTTATCTAACAGTAAATTAGTTTTAACATTATATTAATAGTATAACAATTAATTTATTTATTAACTATTTAAAATGACTATGCTGCTGCTTCAATAAAGTAGTAATTTTTTATTAATATTATTTTAACTTCATTATACAGTATATGTTGGTATGGGAAAGTTGTAAAGGCTTTGTATTTTGGGTGTTTTTTTCTATCAAATTAAAAGTAGTTTTCATAAGCAGCTCTGCTTTGTTTAATGCGGTAACCAAGGAAGCATTGTATCGGCGGTAACCAAGGAAACACTGTATCGGCGGTAACCAAGGAAACACTGTATCGGCGGTAATCAAGGAAACACTGTATCCCGTAACCATGGAAACACTTTGTCTGCCGTAACCATGGAAACACTTTGTCTGCCGTAACCATGGAAACACTGTCTGCCGTAACCATGGAAACACTGTGTCTGCCGTAACCATGGAAACACTGTGTCTGCCGTAACCATGGAAACACTGTATGCCGTAACCATGGAAACACTGTATGCCGTAACCATGGAAACACTACCATTGCTGCTCATAAGCGCCACCTGCTGGCAGAAAGTGAATCTGCGTCTCATTGAGCTCGTCTGCCGTTTCGTTCAGATGTGTATTATGTATAGTTTAGACCATTAGTCAGACCATTCCAGTCTAATTTAGATCAAAAACTGCTCATGCTGCATGAACGCCTCGTCGTTGTTTGGATGATGATGAAGAAAATGCAGCGGTTGCCTCTCATTCAAACAAAGCAGAAAATGAGAATTGAGAAATGAGAAATGAGAAAATGGATTTGTGAGTTGAGTGAATCGTTCCTCTTGAGTGTACAAAATGGCGAGATGTACCCCGTGTGTCCGTAGGTGGCAGCAGCGTGCAGAGCTCCCTGTCCGTGCTGATCTCTGTGGTTCACATTCGCGCCGTTCTGCAGCAAATACTCGCACGCCAACAGCGAGCCCTGCCAGAGAAAACACACACACACACACCTTCGGTAAAGAAGTAGTTTACACACACAACAATGTTATGTGTTTACACACATATTAATTAGCGCTGACTCTCGGCTGTCACTCACCCCGATGGCTGAACCAATCAGAGCCGTCCGTCCCTCCCGCTCAGGGTTACTCCAGTTGACCTCCGCCCCCTCGGACAGCGCTGTCGCCATGGCAACAAGATCACCGCTTAGCGACGCCTGATACAGCCTATCACCGGCCTGCTGCTTTACTGTTTCTATGATGACAGATAATTATTATAATTTATTATAATGAATATTATCATTATTATTAATTCATTTAATGTGTAATGTAATTAAATGTAATAAAACAAAATATTATCATTAAATTTTTCCCCCAAAAAAAGATTTAAAAATTAATTAATATTTTAATGCTAAAATTAAATGTATTTTATATTTTAATGAGTTTTATTCTATAATTGCATACTTTGTTACATTTAGTTATTCAGCGGACACTAAAGTGACTAAAGAAGCATGTTAATGTACTTTCACATTTTATTTTATATTGTATAATAAAAGAAAACAGACAGAATACAAAAAGATTAGAAAAGTTAGTGTCAAGCATGAATAAATTAAGCATGCAAAGCCAAAAGGCGCAAGTTTTTAAAAAAAAAAATTAGAATAGAGTGCTAGTTAGATTTAAATTATTTATTATTAAAATTATATAATCATATACATTTACTTAAAGCAATTATATAATCTAACACACACACACACAATAAATAAATATATATATATATATATATATATATATATATATATATATATATATACACATACACACACACACATATACATATGTGTGTGCGTTAAACATTAATTAATAAAATGTATACTTTTAATGCGTTTAATTTTTACAAAATAATCAAATTAAAACAATAATTCTAAATTAAAATTATTATTTTAAAATGTAAAATAATTATTTATCAAAAGCATGAGATGTTTTATATTGAGAAGAATAGTAAAAGACTATTTATTAAAAATAAACAATATAAATGCACTCACCAGCATCAGGACCATCAGGATCACGTGTCACAAATCTTTTCTCCACATACTTAAACCGGATCCACTGTTCTTTATCCTGCCTGAGAGAGACAGTGACGACAATCATTTATACATTCAGACGGATTTATATATCAACACACGTGTTCTGTTTCGTACCGTGGGCTGTCTGAACTGGGCTTCTGCAGTCCATCTGCTGGGTTACGCTCATAAATGCCATTAATGACTTCATTACCCAGAACGCACAGCAGCTGTGGGGGGCGGAGTTATAGAAACCGATCAACCAATGGCGAAACAGAAATAAGCATAAAAGCTCAGACGCATTACACAGCTGAGATTAGTAAAAACAAACATCTAAGACTACAGTAAAATAACATTTTAATTATAAAAATTAATATATAGGCAAGGCTGCCTGATCTTTGGCACAGATGCATTCAATAGTTGATAATGACCAATGATGACTAGCTGCTGTAACCAGGTTTTGGAGGGATGCTTAGATAATGATGTTTATAAAAATAAAAGCTGGCTGTTCAGGCCGAATGACAAACCTTTAGCTGTTCCGGCTCCCAGGAATCAAGAGTTAGAGATCGAACTTTAGACAGATGAACGCCCAGACTCCTGTCAACACAAACCAACAAGATCACATTTAAACTAAACAAAATCAGAGTCAGTGTGTGTTTGCTGCAGTGTAGAACAGTTCTGACTGTCCACTATAATCTACTTTGGGTGCAGTTAATGCACAAGAAAAATAGACATTTTATATTTAACATTATGTTGATACGCAATAAAATGAAAAACAGTGCAAGTGGACGTAAGTGAAATTGGAAAAACTTTACAGTATCAGTGAGACATAGTTTTATTAATAATTTTTATATATATATTTTTTTTTATTAGTGCGGTCAAATGATTAATCGTAATTAATCCCATCCAAAATTAAAGTTTTTACATTATATATATATATATATGTGTGTGTGTTCTGTGTATATTTATTATGTATACATAAATACACAATCATACAGTATACAATTTGAAAATATTTACATGTATATATTTTCTCCTATAATTATTTTATATATATATATATATATATATATATATATATATATATATATATATATATTTTTTTTTTTTTTTTTTTTTTTTAATATATATATTTTTAATATAATATTTTTATAAATATATTTCTAAAATATATTAATGCATGTGTGTATTATATATATATATACAGACGTGGACAAAATTGTTGGTACCCTTTGGTCAATGAAAGAAAAAGTCACAATGGTCACAGAAATAACTGTTATCTGACAAAAGTAATAATAAATAAAAATTCTATAAATGTTAACCAATGAAAGTCAGACATTGTTTTTCAACCATGCTTCAACAGAATTATTTAAAAAAATAAACTCACGAAACAGGCATGGACAAAAATGATGGTACCCTAGAAAACACTGAAAATAATGTGACCAAAGGACATGTTAATTCAAGGTGTGTCCACTAATTAGCATCACAGGTGTCTACAACCTTGTAATCAGCCATTGGGCCTATATATATGGCTCCAGGTAATCACTGTGTTGTTTGGTGATATGGTGTGTACCACACTCGACATGGACCAGAGGAAGCAAAGGAAAGAGTTGTCTCAAGAGATCAGAAAGAAAATTATAGACAAGCATGTTAAAGGTAAAGGCTATAAGACCATCTCCAAGCAACTAGATGTTCCTGTGACTACAGTTGCACATATTATTCAGAAGTTTAAGATCCATGGGACTGTAGCCAACCTCCTGGACGTGGCATGGGAGGAAAATTGATGACAAATCTAAGAGACGGATAATCCGAATGGTAACAAAAGAGCCTAGAAAGACTTCTAAAGAGATTCAAGGTGAACTTCATGCTCAAGGAACATCAGTGTCAGATCGCACCATCCGTCGTTGTTTGAGCCAAAGTGGACTACATGGGAGAAGACCAAGGAGGACACCATTGTTGAAAACGAATCATAAAAAAGCAAGACTGGAATATACCAAACTACATGTTGACAAGCCACAAAGCTTCTGGGAGAATGTCCTGTGGA
>NC_056717.1:20463286-20480786 GCF_018831695.1 Puntigrus tetrazona
AATCACAGCTCACCGAATTCAGAATATCCAACTTCTGCTGCACCTTGAAATTATTCAGCTGCAAGAAAAGAAAAAAATATTTATATTTCTCTCTGGTAAAATTGGTTCTGGTGAACATTTCTCAGGGTGCATTTCTCCCTAACAACAAATAATAACATATAATAAATAAAAAAAAATTATATATATATATATATATATATATATATATATATATATATATATATATATATATATATATATATATATTTATTAATAATTTTTTTAAACATATACATATACACATACATATATACACATACATATATATATTAGTCTAAGGTAATTTCTCTGGGTGATTTTCTCCGTATTAAAATATTTTATTTCTCCCTACAAAAACAAACATTATTTTATTTATTTATATTTATATATATATATATATATATATATATATATATATATATATATATATATATATATATATATATATATATATATATATATATATATATATATATATTATTCTAGGATAAATGCCTAAAATAAACACCTTATTTGTCCCCAATAAATTAATAAATACATAAAATAATACTACAACATAAATATTGGAAAAAACCTTAACATAAGACATCAGATTAACATTGAGATTTAAAAGAAACATTTGAGCTGATCGTCTGAGGTGATATTTGAGTGATGTGTAACTCGAGTATATCAGTCCAGAGTTAACAGGATCTGAGTCAAAACAAACAACACGAGGCAGCCAATCAGCTTCAGTCCTGTGGGTGCTGACATCATGATGTACTGATAAAACTTCACTCTTCTGCCAAGAGAACAAACCTACTGACTCCTATGAGAAAAACGCATTTTATTTAGCTAAAATAACTAACTAAACCTACATAAAATTAATAAAAATACTCAATTTTAAATAAAAGTTTTAAATTGCTAAAAATTAAATTTACTAAAAATTAAAAACAAAATGCAAATCATAAAATTAAAAATGTATTATTATTATTATTATTATTATTTTAAAACCTTAAACTCCCCCTCCCCATTTAGTTGCCATGGCAACATGAACGTTTCTTAGGCTCGCTGTGATAGACGTGTTGGCGATGATACCAGTGTTAAGCTGCAACACCGGTTACGTCACTTGCCCACCGTGACACAGTCGTTTCCATTTTTATAATAAAAATAATTTAGTTTAAAACTGAATGTGGCTGCTTAATGCAGCGCATCGAACGAACGACAGTCGCGTAAAGATCAGATTTAATTTAGCAAGTGAGGAGAGCGAGTCGAGCGGACAAATAAAACATGCTAACTAACTAAAAAAATAACCAAAGTTTTATAAAAAAATGAACATTAAAACAGAATATATAAAAACATGTCACAATTACAAATAATAAAAACTTTGATTGTCTCTCAATGATGCTAAAAACCAGCCCTGTAGAAGTGGAGTGATGAAATACCTGCAGGCAGTAGTCCAGGGCGAAGTGTTGGTAACACTTGCGTGTGGCGAGCAGCAGGTGAGTCGCTCGCTCAGCGTCAGCGGGTTTGTGTCGACTGACCTGAGCGTTTTTCACAACAGCAGCATCGAGATCGTCTCCGATCCGGACAAACTCACGCCGAGTGTCACGAATCTGCGGCACAAACCTGAGACAGAACAAACATTTTAATACAGTTAAAAGTGTGTGTGTGTGTGTGTGTGTGTGTGTGTGTGTGTGTGTGTGTGTGTGTGTGTGTGTGAGAGTGTGTGTGAGAGTGAGTAATGTAAGTGTTTGTGTGAGTGAGTTAGTGTGTGAGCTTGAGTGTGTGTGTGAGTGAGTGTGTGTGTGTGTGAGTGAGTGATGTAAGTGTTTATGTGAGTGAGTGAGTGTGTGTGTGTGTGTGTGTGTGTGTGTGTGTGTGTGTGTGAGTGAGTGTGTGTGAGTGAGTGTGTGCGAGTGTGTGTGTGCGAGTGTGTGTGTGCGAGTGTGTGTGTGCGAGTGTGTGTGTGCGAGTGTGTGTGTGAGTGTGTGTGTGTGTGTGTGTGTGTGTGTGCGAGTGTGTGTGCGAGTGATGTAAGTGTTTGTGTGATGTGTGTGTGTGTGAGCTTGAGTGTGTGTGTGATGTGTGTGTGTGTGTGAGCTTGAGTGTGTGTGTGATGTGTGTGCGTGTGTGATGTGTGTGCGTGAGTGATGTGTGTGCGTGAGTGATGTGTGTGCGTGAGTGATGTGTGTGCGTGAGTGATGTGTGTGCGTGAGTGAGGTGTGCGTGAGTGAGGGTGTGCGTGAGTGAGGGTGTGCGTGAGTGAGGTGTGCGTGAGTGAGGGTGTGCGTGAGTGAGGGTGTGCGTGAGTGAGGGTGTGCGTGAGTGAGGGTGTGTGTGATGTGTTTGTGTGTGTGAGTGAATGAGTTAGTGTGAATGTGTGTGAGAGTGAGTGTGTGAGAGTGAGTGTGTGAGAGTGATGTGTTTGTGTGAGTGAGTGAGTTAGTGTGTGTTTGTTTGAGTGAATGTGTGTGAGAGTGAGTGTGTGAGTGAGTTAGTGTGTGAGCGTGTGTGATGCGAGTGTGTGTGAGAGTGAGTGATGTAAGTGTTTGTGTGAGTGAGTGAGTGAGTGAGTATGTGTGAGTGTGTGTGCGAGTGTGTGTGCGCGAGAGTGAGTGAGAGTGATGTAAGTGTGTGTGTGTGCGAGTGTGTGTGCGCGAGAGTGAGTGAGAGTGATGTAAGTGTTTGTGTGAGTGAGTTAGTGTGTGAGCTTGAGTGTGTGTGTGATGTGTGTGTGTGTGTGTGTGTGTGTGTGAGTGAGTGAGGGTGTGTGTGATGTGTTTGTGTGAGTGAATGAGTTAGTGTGTGTTTGTTTGAGTGAATGTGTGTGAAAGTGAGTGTGTGAGTGAGTTAGTGTGTGAGCGTGTGTGTGTGAGAGTGAGTGAGTTAGTGTGAGAGCTTGAGTGTGTGAGAGCTTGAGTGTGTGAGAGCTTGAGTGTGTGAGAGCTTGAGTGTGTGAGAGCTTGAGTGTGTGAGAGCTTGAGTGTGTGAGAGCTTGAGTGTGTGAGAGCTTGAGTGTGTGAGAGCTTGAGTGTGAGAGTGTCATACTGTGAAAGCAGGTTTGTGAGCTGCTGGGTAATGGCTCTCTGAGTCTGATCAAACAGCATCTGCAAAAAAACACATGCTTTTTTTTATACACACATCTGAGTCTGGAGCACAAAGGCAGTCATCAGCAGCACATGTATAATTCTAGCAATAGCTAAAAGTGCATTTTATGGGTCAAAATGATCCATTTTTCTTTTATGCCCAATATTATCATGATATTAAACAAAGATCATCTTCCATTATGATAAGATTCCTACCACAAATATATTAAAACCTGCAATATGCATTGCTAAGAATTTCAGCCAGACAATTTAAAGGTATTTTCTCAATATTTATACTTAGATTTTCAAACAGTTTTCTCTCTTATCTCTCAAAATGCAGTCCAATATATAAACCACACATCCACGCAAAGCTCATCTATTCAGCTTTCAGATTATGCATTAATGTTCATTTCAAAAAACACACTCACCGTCTGAAACTGGATCATTTCCTGCAGACCCTGGTTGAACTGACGCAAGCAGTTCTGCAGAAACAAACAATCAGAGGTCAGCGGGAGCCGTCGGATCAGAGAGCTCGACTCAGACACTAGCGCTCACCAGAATAACGCCGTCGCTCTTATGATACGCCGTGAACTCGGCCAGGCCTGAGAGGAAGAGCTGGTTGCAGGAGGTGTAGTTCTGACCCGCCTCCACCATCTGACCGCACAGCTTCATCACCTGACAACGGACGCCAGAACATCGCTTTCATTGGAAGTTTTCACATCAGACGGCTGGAGCAACATCAATTATAACGGTCACGAAAAAAAACAATACGCTAAATAAAAGATAAAATACCACAAATCAAGTCTAAGCGTATTCGTTTGATATACAATATAAAACATAGCTATGATAATATATAACAGATGTAAAAAAAAAAAAATGCAACTAAATGAAGTCTTAAATTATTATTATGAAGCATGCGTATAATAATAACTGCAATTATTGAATTTTTTTTTTTTTTACAAAGTACAAAGTAAAAGTGTACTGTGTATATTTATTATGTATATGTAAATACACACATACAGTATTTACATATAATTATATTATTTAATACATAAACAACATATCTTAAACATATACATGCATATATATATATTATATATAATAGATAATATATATATATAATATATATTATATAATATATATAATATATATATAATATATAATATATAATATATATATAATATATAATATATATATAATATATATAATACATTTTAAAAAAATGTAATAAATATTTTTGTAATTAATTATTTGACAGCACTCTAATAAATACAAAACTATACACTACAATTTGATTTAAAACATTACCATGAAATGGTATAATATAAAACAAATTAAAATATTACTATACGTAAAAAAGCATGTGAAATATGCCATAAAACATGGCTATAATAAAATATATTAACTAAAATATGAATATAATAAATCTAAAAAATAGAATAGAAAAATACATAACAAAACGACCCCTTTATATGCCTGGACATCTTACTTTCTCCACACGGCTCTCCAGTTCTGCAACATCGCTCTCACATTTATCCAGAGACTGCCTGCGAACACACACACACACACACACACACACACACACACACACATTAACCTGGTAGCTGACACATGCAGCCCAAAAGCATGATGGGTAGTTTACAAAACATATATTCATAAGCCTTTTTATATGTATAGAGGAACATTTTAGATTTACATTAGCAAGCTTTTCTTCATTTTTGCACTATTTATTTTTTTCGTTTCTTCTTTTGCACAATTTAATTAAATGCTGTTTAGATGGAATACAGCACCTCACGTCAACTACCCATTAAAACCAGTTTAATAAATTCATTTTTATTAAAGTCGGGTCTGTTTTACGCACATCTGAGGAACCGTAGCGTTTTATGAGTGCGATGTTAATACCTGAACGCAGGCGAGTCCCTGATGCACTCCTCAAAGTCCAGGAAAGCGTCCATGTTTCGCTCCTTCCTTATGAACTCAGTGTTTGTAACAACAGTTTGACGCACTATAAGACGTTATCCAGACACGACTGATTCCCGCAGGAGGCCTGAAGCACGGACACACCGAGCGCATCGCGGTCTCCGGCGCAGATCATCATCCGTGGACCGTTATTACCTCAGAGCCGCTAAACGACGGACTCGCGGCGAACCCGCGCTGCATCACGCGCCGCCGACGACGCTGGACGTGGACCGCGCTGACGCGCGCGACTCATTAAACCGTACCGTTCAGGTTCTCCCCGGTGTTTGAGTCTGTCTCGAGCTGGGTTGACAGCGGCGGAGGGGTTTGTTCATGTTGACGCGGGTTGCTTTTCCGGTGACGGAAGTCAGGGGCGCTCAGGATGTCCGGTCTAGCGTTTCAAAATAAAAGCACGAGAGATGACGTAAAACAAACGCTGAAGATAGATAGATAGATAGATAGATAGATAGATAGATAGATAGATAGATAGATAGATGAAATGAGGGATAGATAGATAGATAGATAGATAGATAGATAGATAGATAGATAGATAGATAGATAGATAGATAGATGAAAGGAGGGATAGATAGATAGATAGATAGATAGATAGATAGACAGATAGATGAAAGGATGGATAGATAGATAGATAGATATATAGATAGATAGATAGATAGATAGATAGATGAAATGAGGGATAGATAGATAGATAGATGAAAGGAGGGATAGATAGATAGATAGATAGATAGATAGATAGATAGATAGATAGATAGATAGATAGATAGATAGATAGATAGATGAAAGGAGGGATAGATAGATAGATAGATAGATAGATAGATAGATGAAAGGAGGGATAGATAGATAGATAGATAGATAGATAGATAGATAGATAGATAGATAGATAGATAGATGAAAGGAGGGATAGATAGATAGATAGATAGATAGATAGATAGATAGATAGATAGATAGATAGATGAAAGGAGAGATATATAAATAGATAGATAGATAGATAGATAGATAGATAGATAGATAGATAGATAGATAGATAGAAAATAACATCTAAAATACAATTAAATAAAACTACTAATAAAAACTAAATTAAAAATAAAAGTAGACTTATTTTTTTTGCTTTTGGATGTTTCAGCCGAGGTGATGTGAATAACGAAACTTTTGTTATTAATCTACTCATTTTATTACTGAAGTTTTACATTCATAATGTACACTTTCTAATAGAAAACCTGTTTTAATGTGTTTTATAAAGAACTGGAAAACTATTTTTATACTATTTAAAGAAGCACTAATAGAAAGGCGATCAAAACTGTCCAAGTGGTGCTCTCTCTTTAAATTTTTGAGTGATCTGAAGGCTTTGATTGTGTTTTTTTTTTTCTCGTATTTAATTAATATTTTTATTTAATCCCTCTTCTTTGTGTCCCTGGCTTTGTATTGTCTATTGTAGTATTTTGTATATGTTGTTCAGTTGTTCAATGCATAAATAAAAAAAAAACATAGATACAATTAAAATACAATTAAATAAAACTACTAATAAAACTAAACTAAAAATAAAAGTATATTTAATTTTTAACTAATTATAAAAATGTTAAAATAAAAATGAAATCTAAAATAAAATTTCAAATAGAATAAAATCTGGAAAAGAAACTAAAATACAACAGGGTTAAAATAAAAATAAATAAAATCTAAAGTAAAAGAAAATGTAACTTAATAGAAAAGAAAATCCCACACGTGCAATAAACAACCCCTTTACCTAATGTTTACACAAAATTGCAGACTAAATAAATTAAAACAAAGCCCTAAAATAAGAAATTGTTTAATAAACAGTCAGTACACATTGGCTTACATACATCAGAACTCAGAAAGGACAGAGATATTTTGAGATTGTACAAAAGTTTATTGTTTAGTATTTGACGCCAAACAACACAAATACTAAAATCTGACACAGTGTTTTCAAAAGCCCTGCTTTGGAAAAAAAAATTATAAAATCAAGTTGAGATTCAAACATCTCTATAATAAACCTCATTTTTGTTTCAGCACAATGTACTTCCTCTGAATTCATGCATTCATGTGTATCTGTGTGACAGAAAAGAGTGTGTGTGTGTGTGTGAGTGTGTGTGCATGTGTGTGTGTGTGTGTGTGTGTGTGTGTGTGAGTGTGTGTGTGTGTAATGATGTTAGAACTCAATAGAGACGAGAATAACAGTGACATTGTCCGCACTGCCCCGCCTCACAGCTTCACTGGCCAATCGCTGACAAGCTGCCTCAAATCGTCCCGCCTCCTCACTCTGCCCCTCCTTCTGCTCCACGGTCTCATTCTAAAACAGCAAAACCATTTTAACATACAGTAAACATAGCAGAAATAAGATATTATTACATTATTAATATTTTCTTTTTCATTTTCATTATAATTTATAATTATTTGTAGTACTTTTGTTTCATCACTTCCATTTTTCGTTAGCTTTTTAAACGCCAGCGTAGTTTTTATTATTAAAACGAAATGAAAATAATAAACATATTATTTTGTAATAAAAATAATTAATAAATAAAAAATGTTTTATTGTATAATATAAAAAAGTAAACAAACTATTATTTTTAAACAATGTTTTTGTCATTTTCTTTCAGTATTTTTTTTGGCTAGATTAAGTAAATAAAAATAATATTTACTACATAATAATAAATAAACAGAAAATACAAACAAATAAAAAAATATTTAACGTGCATTAAAATACCTCCAGAATGTTGAGGACGAACTGAACGGCCTCGTCTCCAGAAAAACACTTTAAAAAGCCCATCACATGCCAAGAGAACAAATCTAAAAGGACACACAACAACACTAAATCCTTCAAATAAAGTCTATAGACTATAGTGAGAATGCTCTCTTATAAACAGCGTTCCTGTCTTAAACCCACCGGTCATTTCGACTGAGCTGACACCGGCGCACGTCTGGAGTAGAGATCACTCCACAGCGCTTATACTGACCACACCGATGGAACGAGACACTTCCAGCACTCCCAGAACACGGCCGTCCCTGAAAACACACACCCGGTTATCCCAGAACCTCTCACACACACACACACACACACACACAGACACACACAGACAAAGACACGCACACAGACACTGACATAGACACAGACGGGCGTATACAGACACACATAAAGACAGACACACACACACACGGGCACACACATACAGACACAGATACACAGACACACACACACACACATACGCACACACTGACATAAACACACACAGACATGCACACTAACACACACAGACACTGACGTGCATATACAGACACACACAAAGACAGATACACACAGACACACCCACACAAAGACACACATACACAGACATGCACAGTCACGCGCGCACACACACACACAGACAGACACACTGTCATATACGCACACAGACATGCACAGACACACACATACAACACACAGACACACACACACACACACACACACACATAGACAGACACACTGTCATACACACTCACGCACACAGACACACACACAGACACGCACAAACACAGACACACATAGACAGACACTGTCATACACACTCACGCACACAGACACACACACACACACACACAGACATGCACAGACACACACACACACAGACACACACACACATAGACAGACACACTGTCATACACACTCACGCACACACACACACACACACAGACACGCACAGACACACTGTCATACAACTGTCATACACACACACGCACGCAGACACACACACACACACCTGACCGAGCCGCCTGCTCTCTGAATCCTCATGCGCTCCTCATATATGGTGGGGTTGTGCTCCTTACTGAGAGCCAGAGTCACACACTTCCTTTTCCCAGAATCCTCAGCCTGCTCCAAACGACACAGCACTGCCTGATGCACACAAAACATTAAGATGTTTCACGCTGGGGTTTAAGTGAAATCAGAAGAATTCTGATGTTTTAAGGAACTTACTCTACTGTCTCCCAGGTTCGCTACATATAGAACATCATCAACCACCAGCATACATGTGGCCGTCGAGCCGTCCTTCCACGCGGGTTTCCTGCAAACACACACACACACACACACACACACACAGACACACAGACACACACACACACACACACACACACACACACACACACAGACACACAGACACACAGACACACAGACACACAGACACACACAGACACACACACACACAGACACACACACAGACACACACACAGACACACAGACACACACACACAAACACACAGAGACACACACAGAGACACATACAGACACAGAGACACACACACACACAGTGTTTCCACTTGACTTCATTTCAAATCCAGCAAAATCAATTCAATCAGAACTCACTGGCTGGAGGCTTTTTTCAGAAAATCCTCATCAGTCTGACGGAAGGTTTCCATGAGACACTTCCTCACCAGCTTCTCCAAGTTCTCCACGTCACCTGTAAACCATGATGCATTATGGGAACGGCTCGTTACTGTAGATGTGAGTGTGACGAAGATCGGGGGGGTGGGCTTTACCTTTTGGAAATTTGTTGAGCAGCGTCTGATGGAGATTCTCAGCAGCAAACTGTGACGCTCGAGATCCACCGTGACCATCAAACACAGCGTAAGCAAGACGAGATGAGAGAGAGAGAGAGAGAGAGAGAGAGAGAGAGAGAGAGAGAGAGAGAGAGAGACAGAGAGACAGAGAGAGAGAGAGAGAGAGAGAGAGAGAGAGAGACAGAGAGAGAGAGAGAGAGAGAGAGAGAGAGAGAGAGAGAGAGAGAGAGAGAGAGAGAGAGAGAGAGAGAGAGAGAGAGAGAGAGAGAGAGAGAGAGAGAGAGAGAGAGAGAGAGAGAGAGAGAGAGAGAGAGAGAGAGAGAGAGAGAGAGAGAGAGAGAGAGAGAGAGAGAGAGAGAGAGAGAGAGAGAGAGAGAGAGAGAGAGAGAGAGAGAGAGAGAGAGAGAGAGAGAGAGAGAGAGAGAGAGAGAGAGAGAGAGAGAGAGAGAGAGAGAGAGAGAGAGAGAGAGAGAGAGAGAGAGAGAGAGAGAGAGAGAGAGAGAGAGAGAGAGAGAGAGAGAGAGAGAGAGAGAGAGAGAGAGAGAGAGAGAGAGAGAGAGAGAGAGAGAGAGAGAGAGAGAGAGAGAGAGACAGAGAGAGAGAGAGAGACATTGAATCCATTTGCTTTATTTGACATTGTTAATTCTGTATAATTGCAATTATGTAATATTAAAACTACTGTCTGCTGTTATTTTTATTCTGTTGTATTCGATTATTTTCTCAAATTTACTACTCATCTCCTTTTTACTATGACATTGTAATCATATTCAGTATTTTATTCCATATTTAAATGTTTTTGGCACTACTGTACAAAAATATCACGGCAATAAAAGCAACTAGAACTTGATAGACAGACAGACAGACAGACAGACAGATAGATAGATAGATAGATAGATAGATAGATAGATAGACAGACAGACAGATAGATAGATAGATAGCTCACACGTGTGAGGGGAGGTTGGTGGATGTCAGATCTGGAAGCAGGACATGAGCATCTTGCATCTCCTCTCGTTCACCGCGTCTCGCTGAGACAAAACCTGTCAGCTTCGCGAGATCTGCTGGAACACAACAAACAGACAGAGACCAAGATCATCACAGACCTCTCCTCCCTCATTGCAAACACACACACACACACACACACACACACACACACACACACACACCTCAAACACACTCTCTTTCAGCAACACAATGTGCCTGGAAAGCTGAAAACCTTTACAAACTTTCTTTTCCTCTTGTTTCGTGTCTTCCACCTCCGCCTCCTCCGAGCAGACGTCTCTCTTCCTCTTCTCTCCTCGGTCCTCCTCTGTGTCCTCCTCCGGCTGCTGGGCTTTAACAAGAACTGTTCAATAAAACTTCAGAATTAACACCAGTCCTTACACAGGCTTAACCACTTAACTACGTCCAAACCAAGCATCTGCATCCATAAATACAGGCCACCAAGGCTGCATTTTTCAAGCACACTTGTGAGGTAGGATCACTAGGATTTGAAACGCAGACATTTCCATGCATTCACATAAAAATTCAACGCTTATGCAGTATACATATTCTCAAAACGGGCAGCTATGTGTGCATGCATATATAAGATAATCCCATTAATTTAGTTATTGAACTAGGCACAATATTGTTTATTTTTGTAGACATTTTTGAAGCCAGCACTCACTGTATCCACGTTTACGTAAAATTAACTGTCTAAATCCCTGATCCTAACTCCTGTCACACATGCAACATGATTAATATTATATTATTATTACACGAACCCACCTGGATCATTTGTAGGTTCCGGAAGATCACCAAATAAATCCATTTCTGAACCAAAAGTGAATAATAGTCTGAGATGAAACGCCTGCTAGCTTCTGATAAACCACAAAAAATACACCCGATAGTCCGATTAAATCACACAGGTGTACTAGCAGATAAACGCTAAAATAAATAAATATAATCACACAGGTATTCCCAAAGATCTAGGGTTTGACTTTTAGGATAAAACAGACCAAAACAGCAGATCGAGGGAAAGGCGCTGTTTGCAAGTGTGTGTGTGTGTGTGTGTGTGTTTGAATGCAACAGCTAACAGGCTAATGCTAGCTGAATGAATTTGAGGAGGAAATTTACGAAATTGTGTTTAATGCCATTAAATATATCATGATTTATGCGGCTGGGTGTTATTATTATAATCGTAAAACAGCACCCTTAACGCTTTAAAAAGAACAAATACATAGTTATATATTTTAAAAATTATTGAAGATGTCTGGATGCTATCAAGCGTTGGTGGTATAGTGGTTAGCATAGCTGCCTTCCAAGCAGTTGACCCGGGTTCGATTCCCGCCAACGCAAAAATGTTTTTCATTTTCTTCAGTAAAATATATGCAATTTATTTGCAATATATGCAGATTTAGTTCGATATTTTTTCTTTTGTACTCTGAGAAATTGTTATGGTAATAGTATTTATACAATAATTATTAAAAATGTATCTGAAAATAGGACCCATTTTTGTTTCTTAATTTTTACAATTATTTTTAAATTTAATGCCGTATTTTTAGATTTGCAGTAACTATTTGTAATAGATTGTTTATAATATATTTTTATTAAATTACTATTATACAATTATTTAAAATGTATTTTAATAAAAATAATAATTGTTTTGACAATACAATACCATGTACTTAATTATAATCATTTTCTTGTAAATGAGTATTATTCAGCAATAATTATAAACTACTATTCTATTTTTTGTAATGAAAATAAAATTACATGTACAGTATTATGACATACAAATGTAATTTATGATGTGTAATAAATTAACGTTTAAATTATTATTAAAAAATACACATTTAAATTACTGCTTTTCTAAAACATATTTTTGATTAAATGAAAAATGAATGTATAAAAGTAATATGTATGGTATGACAAATTTTAAATAACTTTTCTGAAACTAATTGAATGTCTTAAAATTAAATATAAATATTTTTAAATTTAAATATGCCTTTAAATATAAATATTTAATTCAAATATTGCTTTTATAATTTAAAATAGAATAAAATATACAAATTAGTTTGCATTTCTTATAGTAAAAGTTTTAATAAAACAATGACTTGCTCAGCAAAAAAAAAAAAAAAAAAAAACACACAAAAGACAGCGGTTTAGAGTTACACAGACCTTGTTTTAATACAGACAGTTTCACTGTACAGTAACAAGTTATTTACATTCTTACTAATGGCCTATATACAAAAAATAAAAAAAAAAATAAAACAACAAAAACGAGAGATGGACAGCGTCACATGGATGTAAGTTATAACTTAACAATAAAATAAATACTTAACAGTCAGAGAGATCGGACGCCCCTGGAGTCCGAAACGACATGATATGAGTCTGATTCGACTAAGACTGGATGTGAAGGAGAGAGAAACACACACACACACACACACACTGAAGTGTGCAAAGCAGTTAAAGGGTAAAGACAGTGTTTGTCTCAGACACGGTCAATGCTCAATCCCAGAAGAGTTTGTAAAAAAAAAAAAAAAAAAGCGTTTAGAAACACACCATAGAAAACATTTCTCTCTGTTGCCAAGGCGACTGTGACAAGTTTGTATGGCATGGTGTATAGTATTTCATGTTTTTGTTCAAACCAGGCACGACGGACTGCGTCTGTCCACACAACGTCCTCACTAACCGACCTCGAAGAAGAAGTTAACAACGTGGTAAACTAGTAGCAGCTCAATTACAACAAAACAATCGTACTTCTAATAAACAGCAGTGGTTCTCGACCTTTCTGACCCTAAGGTGGTAACACTTCACAATAAGGTGTTATTTAGTCACTTAACATCAACGAACGATGAGCGATGATTAACGTTAGTTCATAAAAAACACAGTCGCTTACCGTTAGTTTGTGTTACTATGCATCTCGTTAACTAATATGAACAAACTCGTGATTTTAATAATGCTGAAATTATGATTAATAAATGCTGCACAATGCTGTATTGTTCAAAAAGTAGTTCACGTTAACTAATATAGTTTACTAACGAACCTTATTGTAAAGTGTTACAATTTCGACCTGCTTAAATATTTTACAGCTTGGAACTGTATGATTTATTATTATTTATTTTGTACCTCGAATGCAAGTCGCTTGGGGTAAAAGCACTGGCATGAATGCTTTTTTTTTTTTTTTAAATAAATGCATAAATATAAAAACTTTAGTTTTAGAGCTTGATATAACTACAAAAAAATCATAATTTTCATAAAATGGTTTAATAAAGCAGTTTTTGGCCCTTTTTTAATGCTTTGTTTTGAAATCATTTCGAAGCACCCCGGTTGAAAACCACTGCTGCGCGATCGGAGTTTTCGACCAATGAGATTGAGCAGTGGGCGGGGCTAGCGCCGTCTTCGATTTACATAAAAGAGAGCGCCGCCACCGCGTCACCTTGGTTAAAAACCGCGAAATACTGTGCCATCGGCGCGCGTGAGCTATCTGCGAAACGCCTGTTTTAAAGGAATGTTTCTCCTCTGTCGCCTTCCCACAGAGCTTTTGTGTTTCGCTAGGCGTTTAGCTCGTTACGTCTGGCGTGCACACTAGAGAGCGGAGAGGGCTGATATGAGATTCCTCGAATGCTGGTGGAAACGTTAAGGCGCCCGGGAAGTGGAGGGCGGGCAGGGCGGCGGCGGAGCGTTTGATTGGTCGAGTTCGATAAGTCGACACGGCTGATTGTCGCAACACGTTAAAGGTCTATTCACCTTCACAAACAGAACGAGCTCCCTACCTAGGCAGCATTAGAAGGCGTCCACACCTTCTGTAAGGTAGCATCGCGCGTACGATAGAGCGGAGAGATTATGACTATTTCAGCGATGGAACGAATCGGTGAACGGAACGGCAAACAAAATTGCAATTAAAACGAAAAGACTGCTTTGTAGAAAAGCGTCTGCTGAACGCAAATAATCGATAAATCCTTCAATAAAATCAATTTTACAGTATTTATTATTCGATCAAATGTATTTAATTATTTATTTTATTTCTTGAATGCAATGTTAACATGTCTGCCAAATTCATAAATGCAAATATTTGGGAGGGAAACCATTTTTTTGCATATTACAATACATTTTATAACTGTATTTATTTTATTAATTTATTGTAATTTATTTAATTTAATTTTACACTCATTTTATTTCTTGAATGCAATGCCAAACTCTAGATATTTAGATATCAATTCTATAATTGCATTAATATTTTTTATTTTAATGATTTATTGTAATTGTATTTTGTTTTATATTCGTTAATTGAATAATTTAACTTATACTTATTTTTATACCTTAAATGCAAGTCGCTTGGATAAAAGCATCCGCCAAATGCGTAAATGTAAAAGTGTTTTACCCACAATTACGTTGTATTTTGTGCTCAATCTGACTTGAGAGAGAAGAAGGCAGCTGTCTATGTAGGCAGTGAACAGCAAGGCAGCTCATTAGTTTTTGAACAGAGCTGAAGAGTTTCAAGACAACATGAAAATGCATACTTATGAAAAAATGACCTTTTAGAATATATGAATATATGGGGAAAATAATGGGGGGTGGGACTAATAATATCCATCAGGATTTGATTGGATAGCCCTTCTTTTTTTTTTTTGGCTGCTCTGGTCAAAAACCACTGATGCGTAATCACGCGTGCTTTTTTCGACCAATGAGATTTCACAGTGGGCGGGGCTAGTGTGGCCTTTGCTCATAGGGCTTAAACGGGGCCTTGGTGACGTCACGGGAACTTAAAATGGTTATAAAATTTCGACGATAGATTTAGAAGACAAACATTTGTCACATTAACTAAGCAAAAGCATATCTAAAAGGGTTAACTTGGTTTTCATTTTGTCTTCAGCTAATTTTTCATTGGCTCTTTAAAGTTTGTGGCATCGGTTCGACCCTCCCTTGATAAACCTCCCCCTTCTAGGTAGTCAAACAGCTTCCCAAAGCGATGATGTCACAGAGGTGGAGAACAGAAGGCACTGTGATTGGTCGAAGGGCGCGGGGCGGAGTATGGCTGCTCGCGTCGTGACTGAGCGCTTGATTGGCCGGTGAAGCTGCGCCACGCCCCAACGAGGCATCTGATTGGCTGCGGAGCGCCTAGGCCTCGCTAGCTGTGCTGTTTCGACTCAAGTCCCTGATTCCCTGCAGGATCCGCTTCATGTGGCCGACTTTAGTCACTCCCAGATCCTGACGCACACACACACACACACACACACACACACACACTTTAATCTGTACATATTGCTCATTTGATAATGCTCGTGATCAAAAAGGCAGTTATGTATTTTCATAAATAAAGACCTCATTAATACTGTGAAAACTATTATAAATGTGTAAAATACAAATACAAAAATATTTAGTGTCTACTATAAAATGCATGTTTCAATATAGTTTTTTACTCACAGTATTTTAATGTTACATGTTGTGTTATTTATATTTTCTGTTTTCACTTTAAGTTATAAAAATATAATAATTTTATTTTGCCTTTTTTTAATGAGTTTTAGGTTTTAGTTTTCAATTTCAATACTTAAACCGAAATCAAATTATTATTATTACCTTTTTAATTTTGCGTAAAAAAAAAAAGGTCAGGTTCAATCCAGTTTAGTTAATTATTTAAAAATTATATTTAATTCGATCAATTTCTTTATTTACGTTAACTCAAATGCATCAATTGTTTATTTTAAAATTTCAACGAATGTTATCTTAAACAGTTATGTATTATTTTGATAAATTATTATTTAATTAAATACATTTTTATGTATTTGTTTGCATTAAATACATTTTGCAATTTAAATCAAATCAAAAATCCATTTATTTATTACTATAAATGATTTCCAAATAAAAATAAATGACTGATCAAAACAATATATTCACTTTTTTAAAAAATCTAATTAACTTAACTTAATTATGTTCACAGAGGTAATGCATCTGTGTGTGTACCTTCAGGTCCCTTCTCTCCAGCTGAAGCAGCTCCGGTCCTCTGATATCATGTCTGATGAAGATCTCCTTATACTCGGCCAGGCAGAGCATCTCCAGCCAGACGCCCACTTCATCCACTCCCCACGTATTCACTCTGCGCACACACACACACACACACACACACACACACACGCGCGTGTTACACTTCACGCACGGCCCCGCACCAGGCCAGAGGTCAAAGGTCATACCTGGCATGTTGAGGGCGGCGCACGTCTCCTTGTTTTTGTTGTTCTTGTCCTTCTTGAATTTGGGCACGAGGCGGAACTTGGCGCTACGGCCGCGCTTGGAGAAATCCGACAGCTGGCCCTGAGCACAAACAAACAAGCTTCAGGCTGGAGCGAGGCGGCAGAGCGCCCGGAAACAGCCGGATGTCACGCACCTCGTCGTCGGCCGGGTCGATGAGCTGACCGAGCCAGCTGATGTCCGTGAGTCTGCGGGACTGCTGGGCGACTGAACTCAACGCGCCGACCAGCTGCTCTCTCTGAGGAGGATCCAGCTGCTGCGGAGACACGGATACAGATCAACTTTAACATACAGATATAATTAACACACCGCCACATCATCATACCTGTCGCTTTCATCAGCGCTGCTCGTTCACGATTACTGATTTTATACGAACCGGTTGTTTTCATTAAGGACGATGACGCCACTTGCTACATAAACGCTACGAACAACACCACTGATACTACCGTTAATTAAAGTTAAAGTGAAAACAAAAATATTTACAATTTAAAAACTACCATTACTGTGGTTTTTAAATTATAAATATTTTTTAGTTTTCACTTTAACTTTGATTAGCAATGTTATAATGCTTTTTAAAATGTCTATATAGGATTTATTACATTTTCATTTTCAAACTGAACAAGAATGCATTAGCAACTAGCTGAAATGAAGTGATATATTAATATTTTATTATA
>NC_056717.1:20485786-20490786 GCF_018831695.1 Puntigrus tetrazona
AATTTGAAATTGAACGCTTGGAAGCAGGAGGCTGACAATAATAACCACTCTTGAATCGTCGATATCGATTTTTTAGCCTATGCTGCTTCGGTGATGCACGAAGAAACCTTTCCATGCAATAATTAAATATATATAGGTTTTATATGGCTTGCTACCGGGTTCCTCAAGGCCTCGGTGCTCGGACCTTTCTGTTCTTCCTCTACATGTCCTCATTAGGATCTGTCTTTCAGAAGTACTCAACTCTACTTCTTAATCCTATCAGATCTGATGCTAGCTATCTAAGGGGTTTGCACTGCAGTCTGTCTGAGAGATATCTCTAGCTGGATGAAGCACTATCACCTTCAACTCAACCTTGCTAGGAGGGAACCGCTCATGGTCTTCATCACAAGTTCTCTTTACAGCTGGGTTCATCAACCATAACTCCTTCCAGGACAGCTAGGAATGTCCTGCCAGTGGAATGACCTCCTATATATATGTGTATATTTGAATTGCTTATATATTAATTGAATATTTAATGTAATTCCCAACAAAAATGCGCTACCTTTCTCGTGTGTGCTCTATGATTTGTCTGATCGCTTTCTTTAGGCTGTTGGCTCGAAGCATCAGCTGCTCCTGGGTTTAAAGATGGCGGCTGGCGGTCGAGGCGAACAAGGGGCGGTTACGGTGGCAGTGGGCGGAGCCAGAACCACCCCCTCCCCATCCACCTGCTCCTCGGCGATGGTGGGCGGCGGGGCAGACATCACACTGCTGGCCTGGGCTTCCTCATTAAGCGTCTTCAGTAACGAGTCCAGCTTTTCTTTCAGCACACCACACTGCACACAAAACATCCTGAGTGAACTCTCCTACCCTACCAACAGCCAATCACAAAACAGCACGGTATCCAACAGCCAATCACAAAACAGCACTGTATCCAATAGCCAATCACAGCCGACCTTTTTAGCCATGGCTTCCGACTCCTCCGAATTTTCGGTGTTTTTCTCGTAAGCACGTCCGACTTTCGCAACAAAGTCTTTCACAGTCTCACACAGGACCCTGAAAAACATGCTTTTAGATAAACCACCAGCAAGAATACACATGAACTGAAAAGCTCACGTATGCAGTACACACTTGGCAGATGAAATGACCACAGAGTGCTGGTCAGACGTCAGGATTTTGGAGAGATGAGCAGCAACTGAGTCCTCATAGGTCAGAATGTGTTGCACCTGGAACATAGAACAGCCAATCAGAAGAGAGGGAACACAGAACAGCCAATCAGAAGAGAGGGAACACAGAACAGTCAATCAGAAGAGAGGGAACACAGAACAGCCAATCAGAAGAGAGGAACACAGAACAGCCAATCAGAAGAGAGGGAACACAGAACAGCCAATCAGAAGAAGAGAGGGAACACAGAACAGTCAATCAGAAGAGAGGGAACACAGAACAGCCAATCAGAAGAGAGGGAACACAGAACAGCCAATCAGAAGAGAGGGAACACAGAACAGCCAATCAGAACAGCAGCAGTTAGTTTTTTCAAAATAAAATATTTTGATGAACTGTTTGACATACTAATTATTTAATAAATGAAAAGGTTAGGAAAACTAAAATACAAATGTTTATGGTGCAAGAAACCTTGACTAACAATAACTAAAATAAAGAAAATAAATCTTAATTAAAACCTCTAGATATTCTGTTTTTGCTTGTAGAGCAGATTTCGTGATCATATATCAATACACTACAATAATAATTACTAAAATATTTATTATGATATTATAAAACATTGTCATATTTCAATGTAAAACAAAAACATTAAGAATGATTTTAAGTTTACGCAACTGTGAAATTGTAAACAAAACTAAATAAAAAATACAAAAAATAAAATAGCTCCTGGTTTTCAGTGCAGCAAATTACCCAAAATATTGTGATCATATAATTCAACTTATAGACTTTTATTTGAAATTATTATTGCTAAATAAAATATTGCTATTGTACAACTTGACTGTAAAAGGCATCAAGCTTTTATTTTCACTGTGAAACATTTATTTAAAGAAATTAGAGATTTGATAACTGCACAAATTCATTCCGTTTATTCTGACTAATCATGCAAATATACATTAAAACGTACAGTATAATAGCTTTTACTGTTATATTTACATTTTCATTTTCGTTTTAGTATTTCCGTAATGTGCTTATTATATCATTTGTAATAAAGAAAAGGATTTATGAACACATCCACATGGTTACCTCAGAGTCCTCGCTACAGTCCTCGGTTACCGTGGAGCTGGAATGTTGCCGTGGTAACTTGGTCTCATACACCATAATACTCCATCTAGGAGGAACAACGGCGTTTGTGAAGAAGAGAAACAGAGTGCGACAGAGACTTCAAACACGCACTGACCTGTCCAGCATCTTAGTACTGGCTCTCTCCAGTTTCTCCAGGATCTGGGGTAACTGTGTGTCGTCGTCACACGCTGAGCCCCACCCCAAAACTCTGGCCAGGTCATTTCCTGTTCCCAGAGGAAGTACGCCGAGCTGGCACTGCAGAGTCAACACGCACACACACACACACACACGCACACACACACACACGTCAACACTCCTCGTGAACTCAAACAGTAGAGCTATAATAAAAACGGATCTGATTTCAGAGTTCATGAACTGAGAAAACTGAGTAAAACCCTAAATGCAACTTAAGCCGTTTCATATAAAAGCATTTTCTAAATGTTTACATTTTCATGCAAAAAATATCTATAAATAGACACGCCATGCGCTAAAGATCCACCACCAGAAGGCAGTATAATCCAACAAACTGTGTCTGAAACTCTATTGTGTCCTATATATTTATGCCATATTTGGGCCAGATGAAATGTTTTATTTTTTTCCCCAAAATCCATTTTGCATATTAATTTGCAAAATTCTGTTGTAATTTTGTTAATTGATTTTTTTTTAGTAGTAGTAGTAGAATTAATTTTTATTTAATGTCTACCAGCATCTAAGGCAATTTTAATGTCTAAAACAAAAACAAAAACAAAACAAGAATAATAAATACAATAAAAAAACAGCAAAAGAAACAAAAATATAAACTTGTAATTATATCACACAAAAATATTATTAATAATAATAATAATAATTATTATTATTAAACAATTTTAATTTTCAATTATTTTTAATGTTTTTTATTTGAATCAAATCAAAACCTCAAAATATAATATTCATACACATTTGACGATTTTATAATTTTTTACATTAATAGGGCTTAATAGAAATTTTAATTTGTGTGAAAGAGTTTGTAAAAAATGGGAGAAATCAAATGCAGGCTTAAAACATTAATTTAATTAATATTTTTTAAATTAACAATTCCTTTTATTTTTTGGCAAAAAGGTGCTGCGAAACCCCATTTTTTGTAGTTTGACCGTTTGATTATAGATCTGTTTCTGTAATAACCTGTACCTGTTTGTGTAAAGTCAGTGCGTCTATCTCTGATAAAACCCATCCGACGCTGCCGTCTCCTCCACACACCAGAATACTGAACGCGTGTCGAACTTCTGAAACAAACGCAAGCTGCGACAAACACACACAGAAACAAACATGAGTCACAGAAAGACTGATCTCCGTTGCCCGAGCGGATGTTAATGATCCTGATTTGTGAGCCTGGAGCGCTAAAGCAGCAGCACGGGTCTGTAGCAATAGCCAACAATACATCGTGTGGGTCACGATTATTAAAAAAAAAAAAAAAAAAGTGTTACCCGAGATGCGGTCCTCCGTTCATCAGATCGAACACTTGCGCCGGATTCAACAGCTGCTTGAAGCGCCGCAGAAACTTCACGCCCTGATTATCTCCACTTTTACTGTTTACAAACACCAACAACGGACTCGTGCAGGTCGGAGGACACGTCGCCTTCCAGAACCCTACAAACACACACACACACACACATGCACACACCCCACACACACACAGACGCACCACACACACACACACAGACGCACACACACACACACACACACACAGACGCACCACACACACACACACACACACACACACACACACACACACACACACACACACAGACGCACCACACACACACACACACACACACACCACACACACAGACATGCACCACACACACACGCACCACACACACGCACGCACAGCCGCACCACACACACACACACACACACACACCACACACACACGCACGCACACACACACACACACACACACACACACACAGACATGCACCACACACACACGCACCACACACACACGCACCACACACACACACACGCACAGCCGCACCACACACACACACACAGACACACCACACACACACACACACGCACACACACACACATGCACCACACACATACGCACCACACACACACGCACGCACAGCCGCACCACACACACAGACGCACCACACACACACACACAGACGCACACACGCACCACACACACACACGCACCACACACACACAGACGCACCACACACACACACACACAGACGCACCACACACACACACACACACAGACGCACCACACACACACACACACAGACGCACCACACACACACACAGACGCACCACACACACACGCACCACACACACACACACACACACTCTGTATAACTGATATATTCAGTATAACAGCAAGATTATATTTGTTAATTTTTTAGATGTATTATTTTTAATACTAAAATGTTAAAATGCGAACATTTACATAGAATTGAAGTATTTTTAAATACCATATACACTTATAAACTGTGAGAAACGTTTTCATGTAATATCTATCATTTTATTTTATTCCAGCTTAATTAATAAAAACATTTAACGTACTAACAAAGATGAATAAATAATAACTAATTGGGCTTTCCCGTGAATGTCTTATTGTATTATATATAAATACGTTCGAACTAGCGTTTATTTTATTTTCATTTTTTATTTCATTATATGGTTTTACCATTTGTAAAAAAATATATATATATTTTTAGATGATTTATTTTAATTTTGTAAAACATTTAGTACTT
>NC_056717.1:20505786-20528286 GCF_018831695.1 Puntigrus tetrazona
ATAAAAATAATAATAAAAACACATTACTTGCACTTTATATGATTTCTGTGTATATATATATATATATATATATATATATATATATATATATACATACACACACATTTTTTTTTATATAATGGGACTATTTTTGCTGGACAATAAGCTAAAATTCATATATTAGGTATTAACGTTTAGATGAAAGCATTAATTTAATTTTATTTATTCTTTACCTTTTTTAAAGGCAGAGCACCAAAGGCTTTCTGAAATGTTAGTTTTTACGAAAAATATTTTGGATTTCTCTTTTTTAAATCGCTGAAGTACCGTCAGCAGCCGGGAAAAATATATATACTTCTATAATATCCTATATAAACAAACCTATCGGTAAAACCCTTCGCAGTAGATGCATGTAAGTGCAGAAGAAACTCATTTCGACAAAACACGTGAAAAATATGCGCTGTAATTGAAGCCTACAGACCCAGAGAGATCAAACGTAAGAACCGTAGACGCACTCGAATGTGAAAGAAAAACATTACAGAAGCCTCAAAACTAAACCAGCGTCCTGCTTTCTGTGACTCCGGCTCTGAAAAGCCCTTCGGCGTGAGCAAACAACACCGCTTAGCTTTCTAGGTGAAAGATATTAAACAATAAATCAGACACCACAGGAGCACATAAACCTCTCCGGTCCGTCCTCAGCATCATCTCACGTATCTATGTTGCTCAACATCTCTCAAACACACAAAGCTTTTCACGGCGAGCCAATCACATCTGCAAAAACGCTATATCCTGATCGTGAGCGTAAATCTTTAGGTTACGCATTTATGAAACCAGATCCAGCTGCTGCAAGAACGCTCTACATCTAAATATTCTTAGACCAGTTCTGCAAAAATACCTTCTCTTGTTCTTCATCCCCTTATCTCAGTTCAGCTGATTGTCAGTAACGGAACAATGTCAACTCTATTACTGAGATTCGGACCACAGTACTGATTCTGTGAATATTGATAACTCATAATTCAAGCTCTGCTTTAGCAGCAGCAGCGGCTCGGATCTTAAAGCTCAAGGCTGAGCGGCATCTGTTTTAAAATAACACTGTAGTTTTAACTGAAATGCAAACAGATGTTTTCCCAACCTTATATATATATATATATATATATATATATATATATATATATATATATATATATATATTTTTTTATATTTATATATATATACATAATAAACACACACACATGTGTGTTTATATATATATATATATATATATATATATATATATATATATATATATATATATATATATATATATATATGTATATATATATGTATATGTATATATATATATATATATATATATATATATATATATATATATATATACACACACACATGTATAAACACACACACATATGTGTGTGTGTGTCAAGTTAAATCAAGTTACCACAGTTTTACTGTAATAATAATAATAATAATAATGTGATAACTAGTGGTTATTACTGTAAGGTTTGATCTTGTACAGTGAACTGACCGACAGACAAACAGAGAGATATGGTGCCTTATTTTACATATTTTGCACATATTTTACAATTTAACCACAATTTATTTTGATGTTCATTTAAAAAAAAAAAAAAAAAAACATCTGTTGGCAATAAGTAACTTTGCAGACCTTATTCAAACCCTGTCTAAATAAAGCGTAAACTATTTAGCTACTCTTTATAATATTATTATTTGCTTTAAAAGCGTTTAGACGTTTTCTTTCGTTTTAGTATAACTTACGGCTACATTTTCTTACTACAGTAAAATAACTGCAGCAACTGTTGCATCGCGGCAGAAAGGCACGGCGTTTTACCGAATCGTATATTTTTTCCCCGTTTGAATGTATCCGCCGCGCCGCAAACGTTACAGTGTTTCATTTTCAAACCCGCGGATTCCAAACAAACCGTTACAGTGTCGCGACCCAGCGGAACGCACGAGCGCGCGCGCACGGTCCCGCTCGTCTCAGACCCGCGTGGTACCGTTACGTTCGCACGCTCCCGTCTCAGCGGCCGGCGTCGGTCGGAACCGGAGGCTCCGGACACGCAGGAAATGTCGCGGATCTCGGGCGGGCCGCTCGGTCTGAGGCGGTTTTCTCTTTGCAAACCCACCGCAAACGCGCGCGGGCGCGGCGTGTTACCTTGCTCCGGATCTGACCCGACGTGGAGACCTTCCGTATGAGTTTCTGCGGGGATCCGTGCTCCTGCTCCGGTTCGCTGTCCGACGACTCGGCCTCGGCAACAGCAGCAGCAGCAGCAGCAGCACCGACCGCCGCCATCCTGCGCTCCAGCCCCCGGGATTCACGCTCCGTTCCAGCGGGACCCGCCTCACAGCGCCCCCGCGCGGACAGACCGAGCTCCGCCGCCGGGAGCGCCGCCTACCGGACACGGGAGCTGCGACCAAACCGGTGACCCCCAAAATATCTCGAAGTGACTGAATGCCATCCCGGCTAGCAGGGAACGTTCAAGGACGTTTATTCTGAAAGTTATGAACAAATGTTCTTGATTTAACCAAACCTTGAGCCAACTTTTGGGTTAAAATGTTAATGTAACCCAACAGCTAGGTTAGTCCATATTTGACCCAACAAACTAGTCTTTTTTAGAGTGTAGTAACACTATCAGAATGTTTGTTTACAATGATCTGTTTTTAAAACTTTAAACAGAGCTTTTCTTTGACTTTTTCGCCTTTTTTCAATGCTTTTACTTTTTTGAGAACATTCCAAAGTAGCATTTCTTTATTGTTTGCAAAACTATAAAATAGAACGTTTCCTTAAAACCCAATAATAATAATAATAATAATAATAATAATAAAAGCCGCATTTGAATATTTACGAATAATGCTTTACTGAATCAATGGGAGCATTCGAACATTTATTTATAAACTGGGACTGCAATGTATTTTAAAGAATTATACTAAAAGCGTTTGCGCATTCAAAAAGAGGTTTGTACCATTTTAAATAATTAAATGTTAGATAAAGCGTTGCAAATAAAAGCCGCTTTGTGTTCATGAAACTTCACCGGTGCATAGTTCGGCTTCTCAGACCAACCGAAAATCATTGAAAGAATGCAGAGATAAAGCAAATCACACCTTTTTTTTCACTGAATGAAGTGTTATGGATTATAGACTCATATCCCAGCTGGAAAGCAACAGTTTGAAGTTAAAGCGTCTTAATGCCGGATTAGTTTCATCTTTTGTCATCCACAGATGCTATCCGCCGAACCGGAGTGAAGTGGATTGCTGCAATGTTTTCGACGGCACCCATTCGGTTGCTGAGACACCGGCGCACAGCTACATTTACAGACAACCCTTTCAAATCACGCGCTGTGCCACGAATCAAAGAACCGACGTAAGCCCCTTTCATTCGGGACGTGAGTGTGCTTTATGCATTGTTTCGAATATCGCCGTCTGACATCGTCCGCATGCACAGATCCATCCGAGTCGGCCTCAGCTGTTTCTTCAGGAGATTTATGAACGTTTCAAGAAAAGGCCGCGGTCATTAAAAGCACGATAACGTCCCGGCAGCCTGCGGCGAAGGTGATGGAACGCTCTAGAATATAATAGCAAGAGTGTGCGTTTCCTGTGAATGTACACCCTGATGCAATCGATAGGGCGACGATTGGCGAGTGTGTAACTGTAGACTTGATCCTGATGGGTTTAATGCAGCTCGTACGGGAGTAATGGAATAAAGACGATAAACACGGCGCGGCCGCGTGAAGAAGCGGAATCAGGGTCAGGAGCTGGGCGGTGCTGCGGAGAAGCGGCCGTGGCTTTGTTTGTGTTTGTGTGTCCAGTTTCACATCTGCGTTTCGCATCTTGCCAGGGCATGCTTCCTCAGTAACACACACTGGCCCTCGTTAGGATGCATAATAACACATTCTCTCCAAACAACGCGGCTTCGGTAACACGCTCGCTGATTCTTTCACGAATACAGTAACTCGCTCTTTTTGCGCGCTACCGCGTGACGGGGAGGAAAAGTGAGATGGGAATCGATCCTGAGCGATGTGTGCGTTTTTATCACACACCGTGTGTGATCTTTGTTACGTAAATACCTTTTTGTGTCCGCTGTTGTTCGGAAATTATACAGTCGAATCGCTTTGACTTAAGGGCTTTGCGCAATGGAGGAACGCTTAATAAACAGTACGGTTAACAGGGTTGATGCTACAGAATGCTACTGTAAAAAAAGTGTTGATTCAGTTCGGTTAAATAACAGTTTTAACTGTTCAGAACCCATCAGTTACCAAACAACTGCAAAAGCAGCTCTACAGAAGACGCCGTCATATTTTTATCTAAAGGATGCAGTTTCCAAAGCGAACTAATTCAGGAATCCCCCTCGATTTCTATTGTTTTAACGTCTTCGAGGAACAGGTGAAGACGCACCTATTTTGCAAGCACCGAACTAATCCACGAACACAAACGAGGACACTTCTGTTCCCAATCCTGCGTCACGTTTTCCCCATTTCGTTATATTACAGCCTTTTTCCAAACAGGATTAAATTCGTAATTGTTCTCAAACAATATCCCATCGTATCCCATTCCTTTATTGAAAAAAAAAGCATTCACAGCCGTTGCATTAACATTCAAAATGTTGTCTAGACATTTATAAGATAACAAACCAAGCCATGAAGTCCAAGGAAATGTCTGTTGACTCCGAAGACAGGATTGTATCGGGAGTGAAGACAAATTTCAGCAGCATTGAAGTGTCAGAGAGGCTCTGTTGTCTTTAATGGAAGAAGCTTGGAACAATTCGAGCAAGCTCTTCCTGGACAAGCTGAGCAATTGATGAAGAAGGGCCTTGTCCAGACTGGTGACCAAGAAGCAACCCTAGTTGAGCTCCATGATCATATGTGAAGATCTGCAGAAGTATAAACCTTAACACTCCACTGATCTGGGTTTCATAGCAGTGTAGCCAAACTCAAACCTCTCCTCAGTGAAGACACGTGAAAGCACCAGCACCTAAAGGACCCTTAGTCTGTGAGAAACAACACGAAGCTCACCTCCAAACATCATGTTTAAAGGAAGCTGTGGGGCTGAGAGACTCGTCAGAGTAGAAGAAAAGCTCAATGCACCAAAAGAAATTGTAAACCCAGTCCAGAGCATTCAGAAACTTTAACGAGAGTGGCTTATAGACAACTCTGAATGTCCTTGAGTGGCCCAGACACAAACAAATAACCCTGGAGAAACCTGAAAATGTACATCTGCCTCCATCCAACCGGACAGAGCTTAAGAGGAGAAGAGACGAGGAGAAGAATGCCCCAAAAATTGCTAAACGATTGATGAGCAAAGCTTGTTGCATCATACCTGTAACTGGTAACAGTGGCACTTCAACAAAGTATTGAGCAAAGGCTGGGAATTACTTAACATTTCTTTCACATTGTTCTGAAATTTCGTTTGTAGAATTTCGAGGACAAAAACAATGAAACGAATCCCTTTTGGCTGTAAATATTTCATGAAAAGCGACAATAGATGTTTCTGTTCATGCGTGAATCTTTAATGTTTTGTATAGTGTAAATTTTAGCAAAATGCATTGAAGCCATTGAGAGTACGTTTGACCCACAACAGTTTTTGAACACAAGTATAAAGGAATGAGTAGATTTTTATTTTACGGTTACACCTATTAGCTGCTTATTAGCACGCATATTACTAGAATATCAACCATTTATTAGTGCTAATTAAGCACATATTAATGCCTTATACATCACCTTATTCTGCATCCTTAATCTTAGCCATTGCCGAAATTAACTGCATCACTAACTATTGAGGACTTTATTGACGGAAAAGTCATAGTAAGCGTTACCTGTTCTAAAGTGTTACCAAAATAACTTTTTAAAACTTTTTTCAGATAGGGATGAGTTATCTCTGACCTTTTAAAGAAAAAAAAAAAGTTATTCTGTAACATAAACAAAAAAAAGAAGTAAACATAAAGCACTTTGCACACTTTGTAGAGTGAAATACTACATTATTTCAATATTATTATTATTATTATTATAACAAAAATCAAAGGTCGATAAGCTTTTTTTCTTGTTTGTTGTTGGTTTTTTAAATATTTTGAACGTGTCAACAAACGACTTATTTTAAGTCATAACATGTTGATTTAGTGCGTAATGATCTGGGAAACGACGAGCGTCAGAACTGTACGAAATAAATAGCACGGCCATCGCGCTTCAATAAATTCAGTGTGCCGCTATAGCTGTCAAAATAAAAGATTAAAATAACAAATGCACTGCTGCATTATGGGATACTCTTCACAGATCTGTGATAAGATATTCCAGGTATTGCCTGTCACATATTCTGTTGACTGGAAGAGAATCCTCTGTGTTTGTGTGTGTGTGAGATCTGACCTGGATTGGGTCGGAGGCCTGCCGTGTTCCCATGCTTCCCTGTATTATAAATCATCTCCAGAGACGCAGCAGCTCTCTCCTGTTACAGTCCTGACGGAGCCGCGCCTGCTCTCACACTGCTGTGTCACACACACAAAGGCAGAAGCTGTTTTCTCTCCACTATATTATTACTCATGATATTCTGGCCTAATGAGGTCGCAGAGAATGGAGAGAGAAAAAAATCCCAAGTCCCAGCGGTCAAATACACACAAACACGCTCGCGCAGGTGCGGGTATATAAGTGCAGGTGGTCAGAACATTAGAGATTTTTTTCACACACTTGGAGTGAAGAAGAGTGAAGATGCTGCTTCACTGGAACATGGTGGGTGATTGATGTGTACATCTAAACTTATTGCTGTAATTGATAAAAATAGTCTTTTGAGAATAATATTTTATATTGTATTTGAATTTTTTTCCATTATATAGGTTTATACCCATATACATATACCTATATATACATATATATATATATATATATATATATATATATATATATATATATATATATATATATATATATATATATATATATATATATATATACCTATATATACATATATGTATATTAGTGCTGTATAATGGTTAATTACGATTGATCATATCTAAAATAAGGTTTTGTTTGCATAATATATGTGTGCTGTGTACATTTATTATGCATATATAAATACACACGCATGCATGTATATATTTCAGAAAAAATATGTTTATATATTAAATAATGTATAATATTTTATTTATAATATAAATAATATATGTAAACTGACATACATAAACTGTGCTTTTAGTTTGTAGGAGATTAATGCACATTAATCATTTGACAGCACTAATATATATATATATATATATATATATATATATATATATATATGTGTGTGTGTATGTGTGTGTGTACATACATTACATATGTACTTGGAAATGGCTAGTTGCAAATTATCACAAAAAAAACAACAATTACAGTTAACTTTATGTTTTTGTCTACAGGACATGAGGAGTATCGTGGGGGTGTTGGTGTGTTTGTCTTTTGGCCAGTGTGTTTTACTTCCTGAACTCCGTGCAACAGATTTGGGGTTATTGCCCACTGACAACGGGACGCAGGGACAAACTGGACAAACGGGATATGCTGAGCCTGATTTGTCCTATTGTCAGATGATTCTGGAAGCTCCGGTTCCACCCACAGCGGACCAAGTACCCTGGTTCTGCATCTGCTCCGCTTGCTCCGGAAACCAAGGCCAGAAAGGAGACAGAGGCGATCGCGGGCTGCCAGGTACGTACTCCACAGCATTCTCTCACACATACGCTGTTTATTATCGTCAAGAGTTTTACTAACTGCATCTTTTATTCACAGGAATTCCTGGTAGTCCAGGTCCAAGAGGCCTCACTGGGTTTCCTGGCCGTCCAGGATTCACAGGACGTCCCGGCATCAAGGGTGAGACTCAAGAACAAATCTTGTACGATGAATTTTACTTCAGTATGAATTTCAGTGCTTAGGAGCCTTGTTTGAATCTGAAGCTTTCCAGTATTACTTACAGTAGAGAAATGAATGGTTTTAGGTGCATTTCCAAAAAGCATCAAAAGCTTAAAGGGATAGTTCACCCCAAAATTTTAATTGTGTTTCTTCTGTAAAACACAAGAAAAGATATTCTAGAGAATGTGGGTAACCAAACAGTTGCTGGTATCCAAAGTACTGAAAAAATAATATGGAGGTCAATGGCTGTCAGCAACTTCTTTAAAAAAACATTCTTTAAAATATCTTATAAGAGGACAAAAAGAAACCCATAGAGGTTTAGAGTGAGTAAACGATGACAAATTTCTTTTTCTGCATCAAAGTAAGAGACGAGTGTGTTGAAGAAGGTCTGGAACTGAAGAATACAGGAAGCATTGTCCAAAAGTATAGCTGGAGACCCCAGGACTTCTCAAATCTTAGTCTACACCCTAAATCTAAAATTCTAACTCAAACTCTTAACTCCTTCTAAAACTAAAAACCTTTACCTGTTCCCTAGACCTACATCCAGCATTCCAAACCTTTAACTAATCTTCTAACTACACCCAAGACCAAAACCAACGTTCTAAACCTTCACCCAAACTTTTATCTACGCCCTAGACCTAGACCCAACATTCTAAAACTGAACATTACTTGAATCTATTAACCTACACTAAGCATTCTAAACATTGCAATTTTTGGATGCACTATACCTTTAAGTAGATCACAGAGACAGTAGGCTGGTTAGTTAACTCTGGTAATAATGTAATTTACCCTCCCACAGGTGAGAAAGGTGACATTGGAGATAAGGGTGACGTTGGTTATCCTGGAGTTTCAGGGCCGAAGGGAGACAGGGGATATAAAGGTCAGTGAATCTTCATTAATCAATTAGCTTTTATATACACACATGCCTATTAGTGACCATGTTATTATATATTTGCTTCTCAGGTGAGAAGGGAGACCGTGGTCTTGATGGTCCTTCGGGAGACCAGGGTCCAAAAGGAGAAGATGGCCAGTGCCCAGAAACCTGTGAGCCTTTACCAGGGCCAGCTGGTGAGCCGGGTCTTCCCGGTCCTGCAGGTGCACGGGGATTACCTGGGCTGAACGGAGACCCTGGTGCCAAAGGGATGAAGGGCGATCCGGGTGTGTCGGGGGATCCTGGCATTCAAGGTGTACCAGGGCAAAAGGGTGACCAAGGTCCACAGGGCCTGTGCAATTGTAAGGATGGGGCTCCAGGAGCTCAGGGTCAAACAGGTCAAAAGGGTACAAAGGGAGACCAGGGTACAACAGGGACAACGGGTCAAACTGGACCCACAGGACCTAAAGGTGCTCAGGGAGACATTGGAATGACTGGTATGCCCGGACCTTGTTCACCCACCGTGCAATCTGGTTTCTCTGCTGCTTTGCTCACCTCCTATCCTACACCAAGCCGCCCGGTGCCTTTCAAGCGAATCGTGCTTAATTTAAACCAGAACTACAACCCTGATAACGGCGTCTTCACTGCCCCGGTTAACGGAACCTACGTGTTTAGCTACCATCTGCAGGTGTCCACCCGTATGCTAAAGGTTGGACTCTTCCACAACTTCGAGGCCGTGGTGAGGACAACTACGCCAGTGGAAATGAACACCGCCTCTCAACAGGTGGTGATGAGTCTGAGCCAGGGTGACTGGGTGTGGGTGCAGGTGAAAGACACCACAACTAATGGCATGTTCACGGGCAGCGAGGCCAGCAGCACATTCAGCGGGTTTTTGTTGTACCCAGACAAATGTGATGACATGTTTGGAAGAGATGTCCCTGATTTCTTTGGACGGCAGTTCCCTGAAGGTGATCTTCCCTGGGCAAAGTAATAAAGACCCACATGTATATCTTACCCTCTTACCCGACACCCTAAACCCCTAACCAACCCCTACATTCTAAACCACCACCTACAACCCAGAAAAGGGGCAGCCAATCAAGCCCGTTGAGGGCTACCATCCTGCAGATTTTAGCTCCAGCCATATTCAAAGACAACAGCTAATCAAGGTGCTCTGGATTACGTCAAAGTAGCAGACAAGTGTGTTGAAGCAGGTCTGGAACTGAAGAATGCAGGAAGGTAGCTCTCCAAAAGCAGGGTTGGAGACCCTTGGACTTAGACCCTAAACTCTTAGCCTATACCCTGAAATATACCATTATAACCCAAACTCTTAACTTACGCCCTTTTAAACTTAAACTTTACAAGTTCACTAGAGCTATGCCCAGCATTCTAAACCTTCACCCAAACTTTTATCTACGGCCAAGACCTAAACCAACATTCTAAACCTAAACATTAAATGACTCTCTAGACCTGCACCCTAATCTTCTAACCTACACCCAGACTTTTATCTACACCCTAGACCTACACCCAACATCCTAAATCTTCGCCCAAACTTTTATCTATGTCCTAGACCTATCTACATCCAACATTCTAAACCCAAACATTAATCGCCCAAACTTTTAGCTATGTAAAAAGTCTTCGCCCAAACTTTTATCTATGTCCTAGACCTATCTACATCCAACATGCTAAACCCAAACATTAATTGACTCCCTATTGTACCATAATCTGTTAACCTACACCCAAACTTTTATCTACACTCTAGACCTACCTACAACCAACATTCTAATCTACATCAACTCCCTAAACTGTTAACCTACACCCAAATTCTAAGTCTTAACCCAAACATTTAATTACACCCTAAACCTAACCTTTTATGAACTCCCTGGACCTGCACCCAAATGTAATCTACACCCAACATTTTAACTTTTACCCACACTCTCCAACTCTTAACCAAACCTCTAAAATGATCCATTTCTCAACCTCAACCCCAAAATATGAACCTGTATAGATTCTATAATATCCCAGATTACATGTAGATTCTATTTTAAGACACTTTATGTAGTTTGAATGTAGCAGCAAACCTTTGTCTGAAAGCAGAGCGTTTGGAATGAATTAGTTCTCCAGGTGGATATGTGCGGTGTTTATTTACAGTGCATGTCCCGTAACTTGATTAGCTGCATTATGACCCAACAATGCACAGTGAGGTGGATCAGGCGGGAGGTTGCTCCCTTGACAGGCATGTTTTCAGCCGGATGTTTGTAAAGAATGAAAAATGAGCAGGAACACACCAATCAGCTGTTTAATCATCCTTCCAGCTATTCAGTGGACACACACTGTGAATAAGAGTGAAAATGAGAACGAGAACAGGAAAACTGGGTGGGCCTGAGCATGTATGTGTGTGAAGCATTCGAGAGGTACAAGAAAGAGAGGTGTTATCTTACACACTTGAAGTGTTAAACACCTCATTGAGCGAGAAAGAGAGCCTATTTACTTCGGGCTTATATCTTTTGATCGTGGATTATTCAGCCACACAATAGCATGTCGGGAAACCTCTTATGGTGTTGCCTATGTGGGTCCGGGGAAGAGGGGGGCCACCCAAAAAGACGTCCTGGGTGCTGTGAATTTTAACAGTGACCGTGTAACAATATGACACAGCACAACATGTTCGTGCTCATGTTCTGTGTATTGATTACCCCTATGTTTCCAATAAATTGTAAACTATTAATCCGACTCCTTGTTTTTGACTGTTTTTCCACTTTGACCAGTCAAACTAGTACCATCTGAACAAATCAGATCAGATAATGGTACAAGTTAACCGACAAAAGTGTCAATGACCGATGTAGCCATCTCCCATTTGGACATTTTTGAATGCAACCGAAACTGTCTTGTTTATAGTGTCTAGTTGGGCAGCATCCTAAAATCCTTTTAAGTGACTAATATTGAGTACTCAAGTGAGCAAGAGTGTTTTTGTTATTAAAGTGGCCCTATTATAGGTAATGACGAGTTGATCATTTGGTTTTGGGAGTCCCCAACAACAGGTTGGTGTATAAAGGATCAAAAAACACTTTCATTTTCTTATAATATGCTTCTATTTTTACCTTATTTGTTCAGCGACTTCCAAACCCCTCCTTTTGATTGGTCGATTTCATTTAAAGCCGCGTTTGTTAGCTTTTAACGCTCATTTAGTGGTGAAGAATGAATTAGCATTTTTATTCAGACCAAAGTGAAAAGGCCAACAAGTGGTCAGCAATATGCTAATGTTTCATTTTGAAGTCAACACGCAACAAGTTGGGACTCGTTGTAAAAACGACTCGTTTAACTTTATACACGGTGCAGATTTAACACTTAGCAGGATGTTTGCGTTCACTTGGAGCTGCGTTACACACTGCATGAAAGATCATTTACAAAAATCCTTAATAGGGGTGCTTTAAATGAAATATTAACATTGAAAATAAGGCCAAATTAAACATTAATGAAATCTATAGTAGCATATAAACAACACAATACTCAAATAAGCATTAAAACACATTTATTACTGTTAAAGGAACAACAAATGCTCCTCGATTATTTAAGGTGAACAGTTTAACTCTGGATTGCTGCCGTAAGGAGTTGCAAACTAAAATCGTATGTTTGCACATGTTTTATGTAAGAGGGCTTTGAAACGACATTTCTGAAGTGAAGGAATTATTAGTCTTTTGGTATAGAGATCATGTAAAGTCACAAAGGGTTTTATTTAAAAGCATTTACAGAGCAAATGACAACAGAAGCTGCCTCTAATTTACTGAGCGATACATCCATTTGTGGCAAATAAAATCAGTCCGTCCTTACTGATTTACAATTTTAGCATCTTAAAAAGTCTAAGTTCGCATTTGGAATAATGATTGTTCTTATGCATCTTAATGCAAATATTTAGCAGACATGATCGGGTTCACTACAACATACAAAATTATATGCATAAACGCTGATTTGGCCGACTGTTTTTCTCACCTGGCTTTTTCTAGCATCACACAATCTCAATGTGCATGCAATAAATGCTCCCGAATCTTTACATGCATAAAACACTCATGGAGAAGGCCCTCAAGGCTCAGCCGGAGATTCGTCATCGTCGCCGATGATTCCTTTCAGATAGGAGCGTTTGAACTCCTCGAACACCAGGTCAGTCGTGTCTTCACTGTACGCACAAAGAGACCAACAGGAAACTCAATCAATGCCGATAGAATGGCAGATGTGAAGATGAAGAGGAACAGTAAATCAGAAAACAGGAACAAAGGTGTTTTATGTCAGTGACACACACCCCTGTTCTGATGTCAGAATACAGTTTCTATTGAACGCCAACAACAGAAAAAAAAAACGCTCTAAACTGGGGCTCTACACAAGAGAGCGATCGCATTTAGATGGGACACCGATATCAGAGATCCTCCAGCTCTCAGCTTTCCCTTCCCAGAGCCAGCGTGGATCGTTTATCGTCTCAAGAGTGAGCGAGTTGTTGCTGATTAAAGACAGGGAAGTGAACGCCACATATTGTGGAGCGAACACGTGGAATCAGAGACACGAGGACTCTATATGGAGGGTATTATATAACGGCACATATATGAAATCCCACTGAATATACACCCGGATAATGGACAATCACAAAGGACAATTATAACTGTGGCTTACCTCTCTTTTGGACGAGAAGGACAGGGAGAAAAAAAAAAAGAGCAGATAACATTGAGTTATATCTGATAAAGTCGAGACGCAGTTATTTCTATAGTGCGCTATACAATGCGGATTGCTTCAAAGCGGGAAAAAAACAGTGTTAAGGTTGTAGAAATCATCAGTTATTTAGTTTAAGGATGTTTTAATTCAGTTCAATAACAGTGTTATGCCGCAAAGTGGGTGTCAAATTTGTCAGAGTATATAAAATAGTTCATATTATGGAACATTAATTGTCTTTTAAATGAGATTTATTAGATTTATTAGTTTGTAAAAACAAAACAAAAAGAAAAAATTATAGCTACAGTAATGCATATATCAGGGTTAAAATACAACTAAATAAAACCACTAAAAAAACTTTTCTTATTTGAATTAAAATAAACCTAAACTGATTATATTAACTTTTATTTTATTTTCAAACTTTTAAAAAAATCTGAATTTCGCATTTTCAGTCAGTTTAACTTGATGCACTAAAATCTCACTAAAACTGAAATAGCAATGACTAAAACCAAATTAAATACTACTAAAAATGGCACTTACAAACAAAAGTATTCTGCGTATGTTTATGAGTTTAGAACTGTTCTAGGTGGATGAATGTATGATTATTCAATACTGATAATATAGCTCAGTATAGTGAGTGTACTGTAGTGCAATGCATGTGCATTTAAGTTTTATTTTAGAAACTGAGGTATGATTTAAACTCATGTACTGTGATGAGAGCGACCAGCTGAGGCAATATGATCAGCTCACCTGGATCAGGTTTGGGATGCATGAGTTTGAAAGGAACCTCCACAGCAACCTCACTGAAACACACACGATCACATCTTACAAACATACACACTCACAAAGTCTAGACAACTTTACCGGATGCAGCCATTACCTGGATCCAATCATGCTGTAAGAGAGGAGAAATAAAGCCATTAGCATCTCCCCTAACAGCCAGATATTAGTTCAGTCAGCATATATACGAACCTACACTCACAAGAGCTCACGTTCACTCACCCGGCTGCGTTACACTTCACCACCACCCTGTACGCCACCAACATACCCAGAATCTCCTTCAGCACCTCGTCCTTTACACTGCAGAGAACAGTACATAAATAGCTTAGCAACAATACATTTAATTAGGCCATCCGAGATGTAGATGAGTTCGTTTTTTCATCAGATTTGGAGAAATGTAGCATCGCATGACTTGCTCACCAATGCATGTGAATGGGTGCCGTCAGAACGAGAGTTCAAGAGCTTATAAAAAGATAACAATAATCCGCAGCACTCCAGTCCATCTCGAGAAGTCAAAAGCCCATCATTAAGTTTGTGTTTTTATCAGCTGCTTGGACTCTCATTCTGACGGCACCCATTCACTGCAGAGCATCCATTGCTGAGACACCGATGCAAGGTTGCATTTCTCCAAATCCGATGAAGAAACAAACTCATCTACATCTCGGATGGCAAATCTGTCTCACGAAAACTGCCTTCCTGCATGGTTTAGCTCAAACCCTGATCAAACTCACCTACATGCAATTTCGCATCGATCCGGAAGACACTGAACAGCATGCTCAGGTGTGTTCGATGAGGGTTAGAGCTAAACCAGATCCCCGGCACAGATGCTGAACGATCCACACTCACATGCTGGAGGAGGCCAGGTTGGTGTCCTCATGCTTTAGCTTTCCATCCAGAGCGAGGCCCAGTCTCTCGCGGTTGTTGTTCAGTAGAGGACAGAGGGTGTAAGACTTCTTCAGACTCGTACCAGACGGCACGGTGTCCCTGTGACATCACAAACGGATCACAAATGTTACAAAATAGCGATGCATAACTAACATTTTGATGGTGACGTCTCAAAGCCGACACTCCTAAATGTTACATTTGAACCTAAAGAGCAGTTCAGTCATCAGAGATGGGTTTAACAACATAAAAAGCTTCCTAATGCTATATTAGAAGTCAGAATGATTAATGTGATATCTCATTTGGAACAGAACCTAAAATCCCAGAATGCACCTAAATAAACTCAATGAACCCGTTTGAGATTTCCAGGAACATACACTACAGCAGAGTAAACTTCTGCAGAGGTGCATAATCAGATCATTTCGCTTTCCCATTTGCTCCAGAATGTAAAATTTCGCTATTGTGTTCCCACGGCTTTCCAGAAGAGGAGGAAAATAGAAGAGATATGGATTACAGAAGTTACAGGAAAGAAAGGCATCAGACTTACAGTCACTCCTTCAGAAACTCTATTAGAAATCCTATCACAGACACGTTGACCTTTTTTTTTAGTAATTAAATGCCAGGGTAATATTACACAGGAATTTGTATGGTGTATGATGATATGTAATATGGTAAGAATGGTGATATACACCACTATTTTGGGGTCAGGAAGACTTTTTTGTGTCTCTTCAGTTATTTGGAACATTGCATGAATAGCTTAGCAAAATAGCTTGTTTCTTCATCAGATTTGGAGAAATGTAGCATTGCATGACTTGCTCACCAGTGCATGTGAATGGGTGCCGTCAGAACGAGAGTCCAAGAGCTTATAAAAAACATAACAATAATCCACAGCACTCCAGTCCACCTCGAGAAGTCAAAAGTCCATCAGGTTTGTGTTTTTATCAGCTATTTGGACTCTCATTCTGACGGCACCCATTCACTGCAGAGCATCTATTGCTGAGACGCCGATGCAATGTTGCATTTCTCCAAACCTGATGAAGAAACAAACTTTAAATTGATTTGCTTAAAACTGAAAATGTGCACTTTTTAATTGATAGTAAAGACTTACAAATGACAAAAGACGTCAAGTAACACAAGTACCCCACTATTGTTATGCTCATCAGTTATTTGGCCAAAATACATATGCAAAATATTATTACAAATGAAAACCAAAGCTATTTTCTGTGTGAATATTTCAGTATGAACACACACGCATGCATGCATACATTTTACGGAAATGCTACATTTATATATTCAATGTTTATATGTGATATAAACTATAGAAATACAAATATAAACATTTAAAATATATGCTGTACACACACACACACACGTTATGTAAACAAACGCTTTCATTTTAGGTGCGATTATTCACGATTAATCATTCAACAGCACTGGAATATTTAGCAAAAAGTCATTTATTTCTGTGAAGCTGAATTTTCAACATCATTACTCCAGTCTTCAGTGTCACACGATCTTCAGAAATCATACTAATGTGTTGCTTTGCTGCTCATTTATGATTATTAGCTAACTTTTCTGGGAGCTGTGATATTTTATTTTGCAGGGTTCACATACAAATATAAATGTCTTCACTGCGACTTCTGAGCAAAAAGAATGCGTCCTTGCTGAATAAAAGTATGAATTCGTTAAAAAATATATATTACTATTATGTCGTAAGAGCATGTGACACCACAGGCTCCGCCTCCACACGTAATAATTGGTACTCACATGGTTTCCTCATAGGCCACAGTCTTGATGTACTTGTCGTTTGAGTAAAGCACCACATTCGTGACCTGCTCCACTGTCGAGGACAAACAGAGAAAACACACTGAACACACACTTCTCGTCCGCTTTAACGGGAAAAGCTTTCACGTACCGGAGACCGACAGGTCCTTCACGTTCCTGTTGGAGCTGTTGTCGATGTCCACGCTGATGTTGATCTCCTCTCCGTGATAATACGTCTGTAACAAATCAACACCGTATCGACACAATCCCGTAACGTCCTTCGTGGCTGTGATCGCCAGTGTTTTGGAAACAGGTTCATTCTCCAACTCCGAACAGGAGCGCTTTGCTCACTTTTATACGCGATGCTACCGGTCTAATCGGATTCAATGGTCTATGCTAAGCTACGCTAAAACTGCCATCGCCAGACGCGCTCATTAAGAGTTGGAGAATGAGTCTATTCCCCCCCAAAAAAGCGAGGTATTCGTTTAAAAGGATTTATTAATAGGCCGAAAAGCAGCATGTGTCACCTCTTTCTCCAGGCTGACACGCATGTGCAGGGGTTTATCAGACATGATGAATTCACAGGTGGTTTCGGCCGAAGGAGCAGCGCTGCTTTTATCCGGAGCGTACTGGATCTTTCTGATGGCCAGCCGGACCGAACTCCTGCAGAAAGACACAGAGAGAGAGCTGGAGTCTTTACAGGATCATTATACGTTTAGAATATCCTGATATATTCATGCTTTACGATTTCTTTTAGTAGATTACAGCTGGGCGGCAACATGGGATGCTTTTACTTTAAGCAGTTGAGATTTGCTATCTGTATGCATGCATATACGCTCTTAATTATACAGAGAGAGATGACATCCAATATTGGTTTCTGACAAATCTTGAGAGGCTGGTTTAAAAAACAGCGGCTGTCATTAAATGTGATGCATTTCATAGCGGTTTCTTGTCTTGTGTTTTCCTCTCAACAGCGAAAAAGCACAAAAACACGAGTCCTGTTTTCTTCTGAGCCAGATCATAATTTATTTAATTCTCAGCCAATTGTATGAAAGAATGGCATTAAAGCTGACACATATGTGCATACATACATGCAGACGTATTTTAAAAAAAAACTTCATTCTTAGCATTACGGAAAGTCTTGAATTTAGTATCATAAAACGAAGCAATGTTTTTTAGCCATTTTTGTTTGAAGCTGTACGGCTTTGCAGTGCAGTCTGTATTTTGCAAAGACCTGCTCTGGTCCTTAAGGTGTCTAGGACTGGTCTTTAAGGATGTCTTATGTTGGTTCGGCAATAAATACTTTTTCCTTTTTTACCTCTTTTGAGCTTTTTCATCTTGATCTTCTGCGCAGAACGCCTTCACCTCGAACTCCACGGCGCAACGCTGCACAAATACATAGGTTTTTACTCCAGTTAATCACGCAAGTGCTTTTTAAAACACGGTTATTACAGTTAACCAAAACCAAAAGCGGGTGTCTGTGAAATAGATATAAATGTGTGTGTGTGTGCGTGTGTGTATGTATGCGTGTGTGTGTATGTGTGTGTGTGTATGTATGCGTGTGTGTGTATGTATGCGTGTGTGCGTGTGTATGTATGCATGTGTGTGTGTGTATGTGTGCGTGTGTATGTATGCATGTGTGTGTGTGTGTATGTATGCGTGTGTGTGTGTGTATGCGTGTGTGTGTGCGTGTGTATGTGTGTGTGTGTGTGTGTATGTATGCGTGTTGTGTGTGTGTGTGTGTATGCGTGTGTATGTATGTATGTGTGTGTGTGTGTGTGTGTGTGTGTGTGTAGGCATGTGTGTGCGTGTGTATGTATGCATGTGTGTGTGTGTGTATGTATGCGTGTGTATGTATGTGTGTTGTGTGCGTGTGTATGCATGTGTGTGTGAGTGTGTGTGTGTATGCGTGTGTGTGCGTGTGTATGTATGCGTGTGTGTGTGCGTGTGTATGCATGTGTGTGTGTGTATGCGTGTTGTGTGCGTGTGTGTATGCGTGTGTATGTATGTATGTGTGTGTGTGTGTGTGTGTGTGTGTGTAGGGCATGTGTGTGTGTATGTATGTATGTGTGTGTGTGTGTGTGTGTGTGTGTGTGTGTGTGTGTGTATGTGTGTGTATGTATGTGTGTTGTGTGCGTGTGTATGCATGTGTGTGTGAGTATGCGTGTGTGTGTGCGTGTGTATGTATGCGTGTGTGTGTGCGTGTTTATGCATGTGTGTGTGTGTGTATGCGTGTGTGTGTCCACAAGGGTTGGTCTTTTTTAAGTTTTCCACTGATGTACGGTTCCTTAGGAAAGAACAGTATGTGCAAAACGATGCAAAAAAAGTAATATTTTGAAAACAGCCCTTAAAGATGAAGTTCGCAGCAATGCATGTTATTAATCAAAACTGAAGTTTTAACATAACAAACATGGAACATGATCTTTACTAAATATCCATAAAATTGATTTTTAATTGATTTTCATACAATGCATTGTTGGCTATTTCTACAGATAAGCTTTTGTGCTCCAAGGCTCGCAAATTTTATTTACCTTTAGCAACCTAAATTAAACGGAAATTTAAAACGCGTGCGTTTCTAATAAGCTGAATGTTTACGATTGGGATTTTTTTTTTACCTTTCCCACGTCTGTGGGAGCCGGCTGCAGACACACCGAACACGGCAGGTTATCTGGGAACTGAGACAAAACACACGCGTTTTGGCAAATCGCAAGACCTTCCGGTCAAAGCCTGTTAGAGTCGGGTCACGGCGTCCATCTTCACCTCGAAGAAGAAGGGGTAGGCGCTGTCTCCGAGTTTGCGCAGGATCTTCTCCTGTACTTTCGTGTGAACGCTGCGCTCCTTGTCCTGCAGAGGGGGGTAGACCTGGCGGGTGCACAGGAAGATATCCCTGCGAAAGGCCATTCCCATCACGTCCATGTCGTCCCGGCCGTACCGGAACGTGCAGGACAGCATGACGTAGACTGGAGCAGACAAACACAGGCTTTAATTCATCCGCGCGGCGCCGCACTGCCATCTGTCTGTCAGCATCTCTCACCTTTCTTCCCTTTCACCTGCTCGGGGTCGATCAGCACGACTCCATCTGACGCAGAGACACAGAGAGACTTGTCATTCAGGCCCGTGAATCAGGGCCTCGTGTTGAGACGAAGGTCTGCGCAGATATCTCTTAACAAGGTGTCAGCGATTACATCACAAGCATCAGAACGCTTTTTGGTGATTGAGAATTAAACTGTGTTGATGAGATGATTTATTATTTATTTCAAGAAACGTGGTTTCCCAAACAACTGGGGGTTTCATTGGAGTTTATGAAAAGATAAACATTTTATAAATGTAAAATTGAGATTATATATGTATACATATATATACACATTCATATATATATATATATATATATATATATATATATATATATATATATATATATATAAAGGGTTTAACTAAAACAAAAAATGTGTAATACTGCTTTAAATAAAAGTTTTTCTTCTAAAAATAACTACATTTTAGTTTTTCTGAGCCAAAAATAATGTTACACATTTTCCCCTGATTTATTACATTTATCCACTAAAATGTCAATCAGCGTACCAATCTTACGTAATTACAATAAAAATCAATTTATGACGCATTAAAAGATGAATTACTATCACCCCATATACTATACTATATATATATTTAATATGCAATATAAGTCAGAATAAGCATGTTGTTAAATGTTTACAGCATAATATTATTTTAAGTTTCAAACTCGAATCTAACACCTTTAAAAGTAGAATTTTATATATATATAAAATTACATACATGTCATAAAGTTGCATTATTAAGTTGAGAGTAGTCATTTGCATGTGAGCTGTGATTGGCTGTTAAACTCACCGACAGGATCAACAAAGTCACAGTGATCCACGAAATCCCGCTTCCCCATGTACACGCCCACCTATGACATCACACATCGTTTACCAATCACTGATGACCGACACTCATCTTATGTCATGAACACAACACAGCCCTGACGGACACAATGAAGGAAGAAGAAGGGACGCACGGACACTCACAGATTTGTCTCGGGAGAGTTTCTTGTAGACGACGTGTTTGGGACTCATTCTGTCTGCTGAAGCTGAAGCAAAAACAACGACGATCAACCAACGCCACTGCATTTGGCAGACGCTTTAATGCGACGTGACATTCGTTGTATTACAAAATGCATTTGTTTTAATGGAAAATGAAGCTATGGCCTGCTGGTTGAGCTACAGAAAGGCTTGTGTATCTGTAATCTCTCCCACACACACACACACACACACAGACACACACACAGACACACACACAGACACACACACAGACACACACACACACACACACACACACACACACACACACACACACACACACACACACACACACACACACACACACAGACACACACACACACACACACACACACACACACACACACACACACACACACACACACACACACACACACACACACACACACAGACACACACACAGACACACACAGACACACACACAGACACACAGACACACACACACACAGACACACACACAGACACACACACACACACACACACACACACACACACACACACACACACACAGACACACACACACACACACACACACACAGACACACACACACACACACACACACACACACACACACACACACACACAGACACACACACACAGACACAGACACACACACACACACACACACACACACACACACACACACACACACACATCAGCAGTTTCAGCTCTGAGCCGATGACTCACAACACTAATCTACAGTAACACATCTGTCTGTCTATCATTATTAATAACAATAATCTATTAATAACTATATCATCATCATTACATTACATACTTTGTTATTTATGTCTAATGTCCACTTTCAGTAAAAAACTATACTCTAATTTAAAAACAAAAATAAAAATTAATAACAACAATAATAATAGCATCTATATATTTACACTTTAATAAAAAAAACATTTATTAATAAGACTTAATGATCATTTTAGCATTTACCAATGCATGATTAAAATTACAAGTTGTGTTTAACATTAGTTACTACCAGTGACTGACTCTATTTTTATTAACTAGCAAGAAATAATAAAAGTGTAATAAATGTGTAGGAAATGTGTAATAAATGAATTGTTCGTTGATGTTAGTTAATACATTAAATAACGTGTGACACCTTGTTGTAGTGTTACCATAACAACAACAACAATACTAAATAATAATCACTACTAAATACATTTTGTACGTCTATTTTAATATCTATAATAGTAGCAGTAATTATCATAAAATAACTAATTATTACTATTTATATTAGAATGTGTTAGAACATGTTCACTTATCTCCATAAATACTATTCTGTATTAATTATAAAAATTAAACTTTCTTTAATAAAAAACAGTCTTTAATAAAGATTTTATATATATATATATATATATATATATATATAGTTAACTATATATATTCAGTTTTTTATATATTCATATAACTATATAACTATAGTTAAAAAAAAATTTAAAATAAAAATAAATTAATGAATAATAAATAAATAAATTATATATGTATATATATTATCATATTAATTGTTATTATAATATTTATAATAATTTATATTATAAATATTATATCTATGACAGTTAG
>NC_056718.1:0-8461 GCF_018831695.1 Puntigrus tetrazona
AGTTTCAGAAAAGAAAAAAAATAAAACAATATTAGAAATGGAAAAAATAAAATATTTGAAAAAAATATATTTTGTAATAATTCAATTACAAATTTGTGGTGATTTTAGTGACTAAATATAAGAAATGAAAAAAACAATAAAAAGTAAAAAAAAATTTTAAAGCAAAAAAAATCAAACAATATAAGAAATGAAAAAAGTAAAATATTTTTGAAAAAAATTGTAATATTCAGTCACAAATTTAGTATGCTTTGTATTTTATTAATATAAGAAATGAAAAGAAAATGACAAAAAAAGTAAAGAATATTTTTGAAAAGAAAATAATAATAATAATAGTGCAAAAAAGAATATTTTAATAATCAGTCACAAATTGGTGGCTTTTAGTGACATTAACATAAGAAATGAAAAAGAAAATAAAATTACAAAAAAGTAAAGAAAAGTTTTGAAAAGAAAAAAATAAAACAATAGTTTGAAAAGAAAAAAATAAAAAGATAAGAAAAAGATAAAATAATGTAATTACAAAAAAGCAAAGAAAAGTTTTGAAAAGAAAAAAAAAAATAAAACAACATAAGAAATGGAAAAAGTAAAATACTTTTGAAAAAATATATATATATTTTGTAATAATCAGTCCTGGAAATTTGTGGTATTTTAGTGGACTAATATAAGAAATGAAAAAAAGTAAAGCATATTTTTGAAAAGAAAATAATAATAATAAAAAAAGAATATTTTGTAATAATCAGTCACAAATTGGTGGCTTTTAGTGAGCATTAACATAAGAAATGAAAAAAGAATAATAATTACAAAAAGTAGAAGAAAAGTTTTGAAAAGAAAAAATAAAACAAGATAAGAAAATGATAAAATAAATAATTATAAAAAAGAAAAGAAAAATTTAAAAAGAAAAGAAAATAAAAACAACAGTAAGAAATGATAAAATAAAGAATTTTAAAAAAAGTAAAGAAAATAAAAAAAACATAATAAGAAATGAAAAATTAAAAATACTTTTGAAAAAAAAAATATTTTTGTAATAATCAGTCACAAATTGGTGGCTTTAGTGACTAACATAAGAAATGAAAAAAAATAATTACAAAAGCAAGTCTTAGAAAATTTTTTAAAGATAAAAGCAACAATTACATAAATGAAAAAGTAAAAATAAAGAAAATAATAAAAAAAAATGTTTTGTAATAAATTCAGTCACAAATTGGTGGCTTTTAGTAACTAAATAAGAAGTAAAAAAGAAAGCATAATTTTGACAAAAAATAAAATAATAGTTGAATAGCTTTTAATAATCGATCAGAATTGGTGGCTAAGGTAACATGAAAAAAAATAAAAAAAGAATAATAATTACAAAAAGTAAAGAAAAGTTTGAAAGAAAAAAACAATATAAATGATAAAATAACTAAATTTGCACAAAGCAAAGTAAAGCTTAGAAAAGAAAAATAAAACAACAGAAGAAATGAAAAAAGTAAAAATACTTTGAAAAAAATTGTATTAACTCAATACAAATCGTGTGGTGTTTTAGTGATCAATATAAGAAATGAAAGAAAATGACAAAAAGTAAAGCATATTTGAAAATAATAAAGAAATTAATAATAATAAATAAATAATAATAAAAAAGAATATTTTTTAATAATCAGTCACAAATTGGTGGCTTTTAGTGATATTACATAAGAAATGAAAAAAAAGGAATATTAATTATAAAAAAATAAAGAAAAGTTTAAAGAAAAAAATAAAGCAAGATAAGAAATGGAAAAAAGTAAAAAATACTTTGAAAAAAATTGTGTTAACTAAATAAGCAAATCGGTGGTTTTAGTGACATTAACATAAGAAAGCCGAAAGAAAATGACAAAGTAGCATATTTTGAAAAGAAATTATCAATACAAAAGAATATTTTTTTAATAATCAGTCATAAATTGCGGGCTTTTAGTGACATTACATATAAGAAAATGAGAAAAAGAATACACTACAAAAAAAGAAAGAAAAGTTTTAGCAAGAAAAAATAAAGAAAAGTTTTAAAAGAAAAAATAAAGCAAGATAGTGCAAGATAAAATAAATAATTACAAAAGCAAAGAAAAGTTTTGAAAGAAGAAAATAAATATAAGAAATGGAAAAAGTATTAATATTTTTGAAAAAATATATATATATATTTTTTAGCCAATCTCAGTCAGCAAATTTGTAAGATTTTAGACTACTGAAGTATAAGAAATGAAAAAGTGTGCTATATTTTGAAAAGAAAATAATAATAATGGGGTAGCACATATTTGTAAGTTAATCTCAGTCACAAATTGCGGCTTTTTAGTGACATTAACATGAGAAATGAAAAAAGAATAATAATTACAAAAAAAGTGAAAGAAAAGTTTTGAAAGAAAAAAATAAAACAAGATAAGAAATGATAGGAATAAATAATTATAATAAAGTAAAAGAAAAATTTAAAAGAAAAAAACAAAATAAATATAAGAAATGATAAAAATAAATAATTTAAAAAGTAAAGAAATAATTTAAGAAATATAACATAAGAAATGAAAAAAGTAAAAATACTTCTGAAAAAATATTTTTTGTATAATCAGTCACATAATTCATAGCTTTTTAGTGACTAATATGGGTGAAACAAAACAAAATACTTCACAAAAAGTAGCAAAAATTTTAAAGAAAAAACAAATAACATAAATGAAAAAAGTAAAAATACTTTGAAAAAAAATATATATTTTTGTAATAATCAGTCAGCAAATTTGTGGCGTGTTTAGTGACTAAATATAAGAAATGAGAAAAGTGGTGCTGTATATTTTTTGAAAAGAAAATAATAATAAAAAAAAAGAATATTTTTGTAATTAATCAGTCACAAAATTGGTGGCTTTTAGTGATACTAACATAAGAAATGAAAAAAAAAGAATAATAATTATAAAAAGTAAAGAAAGTTTTGAAAAGAAAAAATAAAACAAGATAAGAAATGAGAAAATAAATAATTATAAAAAAAGTAAAGAAAAATTTAAAAAGAAAAAGAAAATAAATATAAGAAATGATAAAATAAATAATTACAAAAAGTAAAGAAAATTTTTTGAAAGAAAACAATATAAGAAATGTAGTAAAAGTAAAAATACTTTTAAAAAATTTTTTTGAATAATAACAATGTCACAAATTGGTATTTTTAGTGATCATAATATAAGAAATGAAAAATAACCAATTATAAAAAGTAAAGAAAAGTTTTGAAAAGAAAAAATAAAATACAATATAAGATTTAAAAAAAGTAAAAATACTTTAAAAAAAGATTTTTGTAATAATTTAGTCACAAATTTGTGGCTTTTGAGTGACATTATCATAAGAAGTGTGAACACTCATTACTAAAAAAGTAATTATCCCTCTTCCTAGGATCGCTGTACCTTAACGTGGTGGAGGGGGGGTTTGAGTGCCTGAATGACTCCCAGATCTGTGTTGTCCGGGCCATATGCTCCTGGTAGGGGTATCCTGCTGCAAACAGGTCCTAGGTGACAAGCCAGATCTGGCGAGAGCACATCCACTCCCACCCTTTATGAACAACAAAATAACGCTTTTATGCCGCCTGGTACGGAGCTGTCAGGCTTGGGGCTAGGGCCGCATGCGAGCGCGCTTCGTGTGAGCCGGGTACAGCCCTAAACAGCAGCTGCAATATCATCTGCAATCTGGCCCAAAACCCTGGACACAGAATCTGGTTTTAGGGATATGGAAATGTTACGGTCCTCTGGAGGGAAGGAGCCTGAGTTCTTGCAGGAGGTTGAGAGGCAATGCCAGAGATAGTTGGCTCACTCCTCCCACAAGGCAGCTTTCTGCCTCTGAACCTCAATCTTCCTCGTGAGAGGCAGACACAGGTGTGTGCCTGCTTTATAACCCCAGCTTAGCCACCACAGGTTGGAGTTTATCCCGGTGGATTTAGAGGGTCGCCTCCCATGCGACTTTGGGTCGGGGGAAGGACTCACTGTCATTTCCAGCTTACGGGCCGGCCGGTGCAGTGTAGAGTACCTTGGCCTTCTTGGAGTCCTTTGGGAGGGTGCTGGTGAAGAGATCTGGCAACTGGGACTCTATCGTCCTGCTGGGGATTTCTAACACCGTGATTGGGGAACGGCCCCGATCTAAACCAGAGTGGTGCTCTGGTTGTTGGAATTCTGTGCTAATTCGATGGTCTGGTCCATAATAAACACCATGTTCAAGATAAGGGTGTCCACCAGTGCCATGGCACTGTGGACACCTTAGGGCGGAGGTCGAAGGATCACTTTGTGTTGTATCATCTGCATCTGGGCTGCATGTCTTGACACGACAGAAGAGAGGGGCTGCTCAACTGATCACCACCTGATGCAGGAGCTTTGGATTGGAGGAGGCCAGAGCGAGATTTGGCAGGCCCCAAACGTAACGTAGACGGTCTGTTGGCAGAGACTGCGACCTTCGTCAGGAGATTCTTCACCTCCGCCTCCGCAGAATCTTCTGATCTGATCCAGAGGGGAGGCTGAGACGCGGAGTCCGAGCGTGACGGTGTTCTCTGCCTCTTTGGTCAATGCAGCCGGCCCGGAGCTGTGGCTGCAGAAGTTCCTCCGTGCATGTCGTGGGCGGCAACCACCGACCGGCAGCGATGCCGCTAAGCCGAAGAAGGAGTCCTATCAGGCCCGGTTGGCTCGTGGACTCTGGACGCAGCTGACAGGTACCGTGGGCCAAGCAGACCACTGCCTGCGTGGTTCTGGTCTCAGGTCTGGGAGGGAGTTCGGGCACGCCATGAACAAGGATCTATCGGATGGGCCTCAAAGAGGTTCTGGCAAACCGCCCGACGCCCCAAAAAGGGAATCAGTGTTCGCTAACACTGCAGACACAAAGGCATGGTGGGAACCTGGCTAATAGAGACCTGTAATCCCGCTGGAGCACTCACGCGGTTCATGACCCGGGATGCAACCTCAGTGCGCGTAGACGAAATTTGATATGAATGCTGGAAAGCGGGCGGTAAGGTCATCTCGTGTGCGCGTGCTATGGAGAATAAAATTATTTCATGGACTCTGCAAAAATGGAAATATCTTTAAATTAAATTGTTAAAAGAAATAAAATATTATTATTCATGTACAAAAGCAACAAGAACAACTCAAAATAACGTAAATTCACGTGGTTCTTGGTGAGGAACAAAGACCATAGGACTCCACACCGCAGGCAAAATGTCTGAAGACATGACAGGTGGAGCGGCCATGTAGTGCTACATATTAGTTCATTATTAAAGAAAGGAAATATACAGAACTGACAAAAGCCAAACAAAGGGTGGGCAGATTTGGAAATGTTTTTCTATAGTATGTGACGGTAGTGAAAGTAGACTCTTTCCTTATAGCCAAGCATAAATGTAGCAAAATACTCAGATACAGCAGGTCTTTACCTGGAACTTGTGGTCTGAAGGCGTGTGTACAGTTTTAATGTTTACATGTGGCAGGAGTGGACACAAACTCCTGAATATTGGCGGGCTGGAGCTAAAAAAATCTATATTGTTATGGAGCGGATAGAATTTCCATGGAGCTGGATCAGTGGACCTGTCCCGCTGTGAGGTCTCTCTTTCAATGCATACCTCACTTACTGGGGAATTTTGTTTTTCCAAGTGTGAATACACACTTGAGATCTCCCAGATCCTCCCAGGCACCACCATCACCCTGGCTTGAGCAATACCGAGGTTGTTGAGAAGCATTGACAGATCTCACCCAGACTACCCTGGTGGTCTCTGAAGAGTTGTGGCTGTTCTGGTCTGACACGTCTCTGGGACTGGCAGACTGCAGGTGGAACCTTCTTTTGGTTAGTTGGGACCTGGAGGGTGATCTCCTAACTATTGGGAGATCACACTCCTCAGCCTCCCTGGGAAAGTCTATGCCAGGGTACTTAGAGAGGAGAATCCACCATAGCGGAGCAGTGGAAACCCTCAAGAGGAACAATGCGGGTTTTGTCTCTGACGTGGGAAGACTGGACCAGCTCTATATACTCCACTTCAGATGATACTGGAGGGTTCCTGGGAGTTTGAAGCCAACCAGCCCACATACATGCGATTTGTGTATTTGGAGAAGGCATTCCACCGGGTTCCCTGTGGTGTCTCTGGGGGTGCTCTGGGAATACGTGGTTAAGAGGGCCCATTGTTAAGGGCTGTCCTGGTCCCTGTATGATCATGAGTGCGTACTGATGCCGCATTAAGCGGGACTTGTTCCAGTGCATGTTGGATCTCGGCACAGGGCTGCCTCTTGTCACCGGTCCTGTCTCCATATTATTTTTATGGGATAGGATTTCTAGAAGCAGGCTGGGGCTGGAGAGGGTCTGTTTTGGCGGGGACTACAGGATAAAGGTCTCTGCTTTTTGCCAAGACTTACAGCAGTGTGCGCTGGGGCGTGTTTGCAGCTGAGTGTGAAGGGATGGCTGAGGAGAATCAACACCTCTAAGCCTGAAGTAATGTGGTTCTCAGTCGGACAAGGTGGCTTGGTCCCCTTCAGGTTGGTGGGGGAGCTCCTGCCTCAGGTGGAGGAGTTAGGGGAGGATGGAATGCAGAGATCGACAGGTGCAGCTTCTCTGGCAATGTGCTGCCGCTGTATCTGGTCTGCCTACCGGTTGATAATTCAATGTTATTTCTAGCTATACTGGCGGTGATCTTTGGGGCTAAGGATCACGAAGTGGTCGAGATCCCCTGACATAAGCGGTTGAATTAGTTTCTCCTGGGGAGGGTGGCTGGGTACCTTTGTAGAGATAAAGATGATGTTTATCTATATTCATTTATTTATTTATTTTCTCCAGAGAAAATAAAGTAGGTGGTAGTAGTAGTAGTGAGCAAACAAAGTAGCAGATTAGTTTTGAAATAATCAGTACATGTGTTTTAGTGACATTAATAACATATGAAATGAAAAAAGTACACTTATGCAAAAAAAGTAAATATTTTTATAATAATTAGTACATACCTAGGCTTTTTAGTGACATTAAGAAATGAAAAAAATACATATAATACATATTTTTAAAAAGGAAAGCTATATTTATGGTATAATATTTAAAAAAATTAACTAGTCATGCAAGTTTGTGGCTTTTAGTGACATATGAATGATACGTAAATAAAAGAATTACAATTGAAAAAAGTAAAGTGAATATTTTGCAATAATCAGTCACCCAAAGGCTTTAGTGAAATTAATATAAATAGAAAAAATCTAAAAACGTAAAGAATATAAAAAAAGTAATAATAATAATAAAAATAGTTTTTGTAATAATTCAGTCATAAATTGGTGGCTTTTAGAGGACATTAACATAAGAAATAAAAATAATAATATACAAAAAGGCAAGCATTATTTTGAAAAGAAAAAATAAAACATAAATATAAGAAATGGAAAAAATAATTTATATGTAAGAAATGCAAAAAAGTAAAGAACATTTTTCTGCAGGAATTTGCTAGTACGTATGTCGGATAAATGGGTCATGCTCTTGGTCCTCTCCTTTGCCTACTGGGGTAGATGAGATTTACAGCAGACTGGCTGGGTCCCAAATGGCTGATGTCGGGGCGGGTGCCCAGTTTCTGGATGGACCTGCTTTTGAAAAGAGATGGTCTTCCATCTCCTCCTGCAGTGCCTTCATCTAGAAATAAGGCACAGTAGTCTTAGAGTTCCAACTCTGACCAACTAGTGCCCAGGTGTTACGTGGCTCCAAGGGCTTTGTCGTGTGTTTTTTCTTCCTCTCTGTTCTCCGCCTCTTTACACTTTAGTCACCGGTCATTGGTTCCCGCCACCTATCAATCATCATCAGCGCTGACGTCACCCATTCCGCAGTCTCCAAATCATTCCAAACCACTCCCAAATAAAGAGCCCAGCTGTGACCACCACCACAAGCCCCCATTTTGTTTGGCTGCTTGCTCGCCATTTTTCTTCGGAATACTGATTGTCATTGTATATTGCATTGTTTGGATGTCTGCATTGTGGTATTGTTCTCCGCCTCTTCCACTCATATTGTTAGTTGTCGTCTGCTGTGTGTGTTGTAGAGGTCGTGAGAAGTGACAGGTAAGAACGCCACGTGACTTAGCAGGAATCTACTTGTATAGTACATTAGGTTAGAAGGCATAATCATGCACTTTCTTGTTGGGTTTTCTGATCAGAGAGCGATAAGCTAGGGTGTCAGCTTGACGCTAAAGACATTTTTATTTTCTAAATAATTAGTGCTGGTAGATAGTCTAGGGAAGCAAATAGCTGAGACGGCTGGTTATTTCTTTACTCAGCACCGCTCTCGCCTCTTCTTCCTGCCTCCTCTGTCTTGTGGTTTTTTGTTTCTGTAAATAATGTAAATATTGGGGAATGTGTATATACCATTTTTCTTTCTGTTCTATCACCATTGCACCAAAGGTATTTGTCTCATCACCTACACAAAATAAAAAATTATTATCTTGTATAATTAGTTTGTAATGGGTTAATTCTTTGTCCTGCTACACTATAATGACGCTTTTGATGTCTATCTTTTAAATGTT
>NC_056718.1:8561-61394 GCF_018831695.1 Puntigrus tetrazona
TAGTGCTACATATATTAGTTCATTATTAAAGAAAAGGAACATACAGAACTACAAAAGCCAAACTAAACAGAGAAATGTTTACATGCGGGCAGAGAGAGGACAAAACTTGAATAGCTTGCGGGCCGGAGGCGGGAAAAAAAAAAATCTATATTGTTGCGGGAGGCGGCGGGAGGCAGGACAGAACAACCTGCGAGGAACCTTGAAAAATCTGTCCCGCGCGGAGTCTCCTGCACCTGCTAACTCACGACTGGGGAGTGTGTCAAGGCGGTGGAAGGAATACTTTGAGGATCTCCTCAATCCTCCCAGGGGACTCTAAACCATCACCCTGGCTGAGGGTCACTGAGGTTGTTGAGAAGCCAGTGGGAGATACGCCAAACTACCTCAGGTCTCTGGATGTTGTGGGGCTGTCTTGGCTGACCACGCCTCTGGACTGGCAGACCGGGGTGAGTGGTTCCTCTTTTTAAGAAGGGGACCGGAGGGTGATCTCCAACTATTGGGAGATCTGCACTCCTCAGCCTCCTGGGAAAGTCTATGCCAAGGTACTAGAGAGGAGAATCCATCCGATAGTGGAACTCTCAGCTTCAAGAGGAACAATGCAGGTTTTGTCCTGGGCGTGGAAGACTGGACCAGCTCTATAACCTCTTCAGGATACTGGAGGGTTCCTGGGAGTTTGCCCAACCAGTCCACATGCGATTTGTGGATTTGGAGAAGGCATTCGACCGGGTTCCTTGTGGTGTCCTTTGGGGTGCTCTGGGAATCACGGGGTCAGGGGCCCATTGTTGGGGCTGTATGGTCCCTGTATGATCCAGAGCAGGCATTGTTCCGGCAGTCAGACATGTTCCCGGTGCATGTTGGACTCCGACAGGGCTGCCTTTGTCACCGGTCCTGTTCATTGGCCTTTTTATGGATAAGATTTCTAGGCGCAGCTTGAGGGGCTGGAGAGGGTCTGTTTTGGCGACCACAGGATAGCGTCTCTGCTTTTGCCAAGACCTACAGTGTGCGCTGGGGCGGTTTGCAGCTGAGTGTGAAGCACCTGGGATGAGAATCAACACCTCTAAGTCTGAGGCAATGGTTCTCCAGTCCGGACAAGAGTGTCTTGTCCTTCAGGTTGGTGGGGAGCTCCTGCCTCCAGGTGGAGGAGTTTAAGTATCTTGGGGTCTTGTTCACGAGTGAGGGAGGATGGAGCGAGAGATCGACAGGTGCAGCTTCTGCAGTAATGCGGTCGCTGTACTGGTCTGTCATGGTGAAGAAGGGAGCTGAGCCGCAAAGCGACTCTCGATTACGGTTGATCTTCAATGTTACTCTCAGCTATGGTCATGATCTTTGGGTCATGACCGAGAAGAATGAGATCCCGGATACAAGCGGCGAAATGAGTTTCCTCCGTGGGGTGGCTGAGCACTCCCTTAGAGATAGGGTGATGATGTTTATTTATTCATTTATTTATTTTTTTTTCTTCAGAGAAAATAGTAGTAGTAGTAGTAGTAGTACAAAAAAACAAAGAATATTTTTGAAATAATAGTCACAAATTTGTGGCTTTTTAGTGACATTAAGAAATGAAAAAGAAAAAAAATAATATATAATACTATTTTTAAAAAAGGAAAGCATATTTTTTGTATAATATTTAAAAAAATTAACTAGTCACAGATTTGTGGCTTTTTAGTGAACATTGATAACATACAATTAAAAGAATTAATAATTGAAAAAAGTAAAGAATATTTTTTTGAGTAGCTAGTGAGCACCACATGGAGTAGTCGTAGTTTGTCGAGCTCTCCTCCATTTCTTTAAATTAGTCGGTTATTTCCATAATTTTCAGGTTTCTTCAGCGCTATTATTTTGGACACTTCTTGGGGCAAGGTTACAAAATGTCTAAGCGAAAACAGTCAAGGGAAAAGATGGATAAAGCTCTGAGCAGGCGCTTGCTCCGTCGCCTTAGCGAGTCAGCCGAACAGGCAGCGGCAATCTCGGGAATGAGTTGCGGAGTAGACGCGAGTCTACCAGTATTCTGTTGGCAATACAGAATATGAGCAAAGCGATGACAGACCGGTTTGATCTTTTGGAGGCATCTTTGGCATCTACACAAGCAACCTTAGTGTCTCTCGGAGATAGAATCGCGGAGGTGGAAAATGCTGCAGCCGATTATGATCGCCGTCTTTCACTCGTCGAGCAGAAGTGGCTCAAAAATACAGTCAGAAAATACATCGCCGTGAGAAAGTAATTGATTTGGAGGCTCGCTCAGGCGACAAAACATTAAAATCGTCGGCTTACCTGAGAAGATAGAAAACGGGCGGCCCACGGAATTTCTGACGGAGTTTATTCCTGATCTGCTGGGCGCTAGTAACTTTTCTAAACCACTTGAGGTGGATCGGGCTCATCGGCTGGGGAGGCAGTCACCTGGAGAAAACGCGCGGCCGCGTGTGATGATAGCCAAGATTCATCACTTTAAAATGAAGGAAAAAATACTTGAGCTGGCTCGTCAACAGTTCCCTCTGTGTTATAAGGAAAGGCCGATACACATTTTTCCGGATCTTCCCGCCGAAATAATGAAACAGCGCCAGGCATTTCAGGATGTCAGGAAACAACTCCGAGATGCCGGGGTGAGGAGCGGGTTCATTTACCCTGCAAGACTGCGCGTTTCGCACGGTACCACTGATGAGGTGTTTTCCTCTCCCGAGGAAGCGGTGACCTTTATTGGAACGCTGTCTCAAAACCGCTAAAGACATGTGTTGATATCCTTTGTCTGGGTATGTAGGTGACTTTTCTCGCAGCAGCGCTATTTAGACTGGAACATTTAGATGACAGCTTGTTTTGTTCTTGAGTTCTTTACATAAGCATGGAGTGGGAGCTATACGACCGAAGTTCCACTGTTCCTATGGTCCGGCAACCCCTTAGTGATTTTTTGGGATGTGTATTCTCACTTTGTTTGGGAAAGTGGGATGGGGGTTGGGGGGTAATGTTCTTTTTTGGTTATTATTTTTCTCTTAATTCTTTTTTTTACTTCAAATGTTTTAAAAGGGCGGCAGGCATGTACACTGTTCAATTTTATTTGTGGTATGACTTCTAGTTTACCTTCTAAGGGCAACAGCATTACTTTTACCAGCTGGAACGTGCGAGGTATGGGTCATGTGGTTAAGCGTGCTAAGGTATTTTCACATCTGAAATCCTTGTCTGCAGATGTTATATATTTACAGGAAACACATATTAGGCCCACAAAGGAGAAGATGCTCAAATGCAGCTGGGCAGGCCATATTTTTCGGTCCGTGTTTTCCAGTAAGGCTAGAGGAGTTGCAATTTTAATTCGCAAGACGGTTCCATTCAGACATATTTCTACCCTTAGTGACCCAAATGGTCAATATATTTTGGTAACGGGTTATATTTATTCATTTCATGTCACACTTCTAAATGTCTATGGGCCCAATTTTGTGATCCATCTTTCTTCACCAAAATATTTAACCTATTGTCTGATTTTACTGATTCGCATGTAATTATAGGTGGGGATTTTAATTGTGTGCTTGACAACATTTTGGACAGGTCAACCCAGGTAAGCCAGTTGCCTTCTGCCTCCATGGTTTTGAATGACCTAATCTCCTCCATGAACCTGGTCGATATATGGAGGCTGCTACATCCCTCAGGTAGAGACTACTCTTTTTTTTCACAAAGACACAAGACTTTTTCCAGAATCGATTATTTTTATTAGACTCTAAACTTATATCAAATGTGGTCACCTCAGATTATCACAACATTTTAATCTCTGATCACGCACCAACTTCAGTTATTTTTGATTTTGGCCATAAGACTAAACCATATTGCTGGCGTTTTCGTCCTGCTTTACTCTCTGATCGACATTTACCCAGTTTATATCTAACAAGATATCAGAATTTTTAGAGATTAATGATAATGCTGAGGTCACTGATTCCATCCTTTGGGAAACCCTTAAGGTGGTGATTAGGGGCCATATTATTTCTTTTGAGTCCTCAGCCAGGCGAGACAAACGTGGCGTCTCCTAGAAATAGAAGAAGAACTATCTAATTTAGAGCCCTCTTATAGAAACTCTTCTAACCCTTCTACACTACAAGCCATTCTAAAATTGAAATATGAATATAATACTATTTTATCTGAGCAGGTATGGGATCAGCTGTTAAGGGTGAGACAAAAATACTTTGAGCTGGGAGATAAGCCTCATAAATTGCTGTCTCGACAACTGAGAGGTTTACAAGCCAATAAATCTATACACAAATTAAATCAAAATCAGGTGATGTAATTGTTGATCCAAAAGGCATAAATGATTGTTTTAAACAATATTATGAAGACTTGTATTCATCAAAGGCAGGGGAAATGTTTCTGATTGGCTGAGCTCTGTGAATCTTCCTAAGCTGAGTGGCGCTGCCTCTGAGGCCCTGAATTCTGATGTTACGTCCCAAGAGATTGTTGATGCTATAAAGTCCTTCCCCAATGGCAAAGCAGCGGGACCTGATGGTTTCGGTATTGAATTATATCAAAATATTCTGAGAAGCTGGCCCCCTTCTATTGAGGATGTTCACGCATTCCCTAGAGACTCAAAAATTTCCTGTAACATTATATAATGCTAATATCTCATTAATACTGAAAGAGGGTAGGGATGGAACTGAGCCTTCATCTTATCGACCTATTGCATTACTTAATTCTGATATCAAAATCTTTACCAAAATATTAGCTAATACAGTAAATAAACATATTTCATCCATTATACATGCAGATCAAACAGGTTTTGTCCCCAATAGATTTTCATTTTTTAACGTTAGAAGATTAATGCACATAATGTATAACAAATATCCAAAAGGTTCTAAAGTGGCTGCTCTGTGTTTAGATGCAGAAAAGGCCTTTGATCAATTAGAATGGCCCTACATGCTAAACGTTTTAGAGGATTTGGGTTTGGGAGTCGTTTTGTGTCATGGATTAAAACATTATATGCCCATCCATCCTCTTCTGTTCTCACAAATCAGGAAAAATCAAGCCATTTTTACTACATCGTGGCACGCGACAGGGGTATCCCCTCAGCCCTTTACTCTTTGCAGTAGCAATTGAACCCCTTGCGATTAGTATTAGAAATCATCCATCTATCAAACCTGTAAGACTGGGGAATGTGGACCACTACATCTCATTGTATGCTGATGATATTGCCCTCTTTTGTCTGATCCTGAACAGTCAGTCCCAATATTATTGGACCTTATAAAATCTTTTGGTACAGTCTCAGGATACACAATTAATTGGCAAAAGAGTGAATTTATGTCTTTAAATGCTAATCTTGATACAGAATTTTTAGAAAATCTCCCTTTCAAAATTACAGATAAACTTAAATATCTTGGTGTTACTCTGCCCAAAAATCACAAATTAATCTTTAAATTGAATTTCTTACAGAAATTGGAAAACTTAAAATCGGACATTAGTAAATGGAGGACTCTTCCTCTCTCTATGGTAGGTCGTATAAATGCTGTTAAAATGTTGTCTCTGCCTAGATTCTTGTATCTATTTCAGAATTTACCTATTTGTTTGACAAAAGCCTTTTTCAAATCACTAGATTCAGTAATTTTAACCTTTATTTGGAGTTTCAAAGCTCACAGAATATCAAAAAAACATTTACAGAAGCCTAGAGAGATGGGTGGGCTGGGGCTACCTTGCTTTTTACACTATTACTGGGCAGCAAATGCAAGGGCTCTTGTTTACTGGCAGGAGGATTATAGTATGGAGATCTCAGTTGATACCCCCCCCTGGATTGCAATTGAAAAAAGTAGTGTTGGGAACAGTTCCCTCCCAGCGCTTCTTTTCTCAGCCCCTGGACTGCTTCCACCTGTAAAGGTGGATAATCTTATTGTCTCGAACTGCCTGAAAATATGGCACCAAATAAAGAAGAATTGTAAATTGCCTGATACTGCAGTCTTTTCTCCAGTGCATCGCAACCATGCATTTCCTCCTCCTTATTGGATTCAACATTCGGCATATGGAGGCAGAATGGCATTGTTACTTTGGAGGACCTGTATATAAATAAACATTTTGCATCTTTTTCCCAATTAGCAGTCAAATTTTCTCTCCCTAAAACACACTTCTTTCGGTACTTGCAGATTAGGAACTATGTACGCCATGCAGTGCCTAATTTTGAAACTCTCCCAGAGGAAAGAAGAATTTATAGGCTGATGTTAGTCTCGCCTGATTCCAAACATTTGGTTTCTGACTTTGTGAATGCACTTTCTAATGAAAGTAGTTGCTCCACACTCTCCCTTAAAAATGCTTGGGAGGAGGAAGGTGGGTATGGAAATAGGACCTGAAATCTGGGAGGAGAGCCTTAGCAGGATTCGCTCTTGTTCCATTAACTCTAGGCATCAGTTAATTCAATTTAAAGTGATGCACAGATTACATTATTCAAAGTCTAAACTGCACAGAATTTTCCCCACTATTTCTTCTACATGTGATCGGTGTAGGTCTGCAGAAGGCTCTCTTACCCATCTTTTCTGGACTTGTCCTAAGCTCTATAATTTCTGGTGTGACATTTTCAAATGGTTTTCTGAAATGTATGGTTTTGTGTTGGAGCCTGACCCAGAGATTCTCTTTCTTTAATGGACCATAATGACTCTGTACAAAACACTGTTATTTATGGAATGATTATGGCTAAGAGTATAATTCTACGACTTTGGAAGTCTGAGGATGTCCCTCAGTTCAAGACTTGGTTAAGCTCTCTTACAGGAATACTGCACATGGAGAGAGTTCGGTTTGGAATTGCAGGCAACATAGATAAATTTTATAACATATGGCAGCCATTTTTGGATCATCTTGCTCAATTTAATAGTGAAAATGACCAGTGATATTGAATTGCAGCATGCTGTTAGCTCTTGTGAAGTGTTTTGTGTTGGAATGTGTATAATACTACATCTGGGGTTTCTTGTCCTTTTTTTGTTGTTTGTTTTGTTTTTGTTGTAAAATTAAAAATTCTAATAAAAATACTATTTAAAAAAAAAAAGATTATTTTTGCAATAATCAGTCACAAATCTGTGGCTTTTTAGTGAAATTAACATAAATTAAAAAAAAAAATCCCAAAAAAGGTAAAGAATATAAAAAAAACAAAATAATAATATTAAAAATTTATTTTTGTAATAACCAGTCACAAATTGGTGGGTTTTTAGTGATATTAACATAAGAAATAAAAATAATAATAATAATTACAAAAAAGTAAAGAATATTTTTGAAAAGAAAAAAATAAAACATAAACATAAGAAATGAAAAAATCATTTACATAAGAAATGAAAAAAAAGTAAAGAACATTTTGCGTGTGAATTTGCTAGTACAATGTCGGACAATGTAATATGCTCTGGTCCCCTCCCTGCCTACCGGGGTGATGAGATTTACAGCAGACTGCTGGGTCTCAATGGCTGGATGTCGAGGTGGTGCCCGCAGAACAACATAGGCTTTATAGACAATTGGCTGAGTTTCTGGATGGACCTGTTGTAAAGAGATGGTCTTCATCCCTCCTGGGGTGGTGCCGCTCTTCTATCTAGAAATATGGCATATAGTCTTAGAGTTCCAACTTGACCAACTAGTGCCCAGGTCAGGAAGGAGACAAACTGTTTTCTTTCATCTTTTAATTGTAACTACGCGGCCGTCAGCTACAGTTGCACATCAGTTAGTGAGCTATAGATCCCTGAGGAAAAATTACACTCTTTCTCTATTATAGGAGAAGAAGACTTATACAAACTTGTTAAATCATCTAAACCAGCAACATGTATGTTAGACCCTATTCCATCTAAACTATTAAAAGATTTGCTTCCAGAAGTCATAGATCCTATTTTGAACATTATTAATTCATCATTGTCATTAGGATATGTTCCCAAAACTTAGGAAATTACAGACCAATCTCTAATCTCCTTTTCTGTCAAAGATACTAGAAAAAGGTAGTATCCTCACAACTGTATTCCTTTTAGAGAAAAAATGGTATCTGCGAGGATTTCCAATCAGGTTTTAGACCGTACCATAGTACTGAGACTGCTCTCATTAGAGTTACTAATGACCTGCTTCTATCATCGGATCGTGGTTTTATCTCGTTATTAGTGCTATTAGATCTTAGCGCAGCATTCGATACCATCGATCACAACATTCTCTTGGATAGACTAGAAAACTATGTTGGCATTAGAGGAAGCGCCTTAGCATGGTTTAAATCATATCTATCTGACCGCTATCAGTTTGTAGCAGTAAATGAGGAGGTATATCGCTCACAAGTGAAATATTGAGTTCCTCAAGGCTCAATGCTAGGACCGTTACTTTTCAACCTATACATGTTACCTCTGGGAGATATATTATCAGGAGACATAGTGTTAGCTTTCACTGCTATGCTGATGATACTCAGCTCTATATTTCAGCGCAGCCTTGTGATACACACCAAATTGAGAATCTAACAGAATGCATAGTCGATATAAAAAACTGGATGATGAGTAACTTCTTAATGCTAAATTCTGAAAAAAGCGGAGGTGGACCTAAAAGCGCCACATATAATAATCTAGAACACTGTCTAACACTTGATGGCTGCTCTGTTAATTGTTCTTCATCAGTTAGGAACCTAGGTGTGCCGTTTGACAACAATCTTTCCTTCGACAACCATGTTTCCAGCATCTGTAAGACTGTGTTTTTCCATATTAAAAATACATCAAATTACGACCTATGCTTTCAACCTCTAATGCAGAAATGTTAATTCATGCGTTTATGACGTCAAGGTTAGATTATTGTAATGTTTTATTGGGTGGTTGTTCTGCACACTTGATAAACTTCAGCTGGTCCAAAACGCAGCAGCTAGAGTCGTTACTAGAACTAGGAAGTATGATCATATTAGCCCGGTTCTGTCAACACTGCACTGGCTCCTATCAAACATCGGATAGATTTTAAAATCTTATTACCTATAAAGCCCTGAATGGTTTAGCTCCTCAATACTTGGCGAGCTCTTATCACATTATAGTCCTGCACTACCGCTGCGTTCTCAAAACTATGGCCATTGATAATACTTAGAATATCAAAAAATCGACTGCATGGCGCCAGATCCTTTTCCTATCTAGCACCTAATCTCTGGAACAATCTCCCTAACTCGGTTCGGGAAGCAGACACACTCTGCCAGTTTAAATCTAGATTAAAGACACATCTTTTTAACCTAGCCTACACATAACACACCAACACACTTTTTATTATTCAAATCTGTTAAAGGATTTTTAGGCTGCATTACTTAGAACCGCTGGAACCGGGAACACTACTCCTAAAACATGTTGTGGAATCTTCTTGTTGATTTGGAGCCGAATTCACTTCTCAAGCAAAGAGACTCGTACAGCAGGATTTTAGGTGTCAGGAAAAAACTTTATTCAAGTCTGAGATAGCAGCAGTCCGCCTCTCCCCTCTTGGTCTCTGTCTCCTCTTTTTAAACCCCTGCTAGCGTCCCACCCCACATACCATCAGTTTTTAGGTAAGAACATCTGTATTCAATCTTAGGGTTTTGTTTTAGTCCCTTGTCAATTCTATAGGGTCTGAGTGCGTGTGTTTGACATGAGACCCCCTTACTTATGATGTGTTTGACATGAGGCCCCCTTACTTATGGTGTGTTTGTATGGGAACCTGGTGGCTTATAACCTTATTGCATTTACCAGTTGATGTATGTTTTGCAGACCCCACTGCCTTCATGACGCAACCTAGCCCCCACTGCCTTCGCATACGCAACATTCCAACAGCAGACACCATTATGTTTAAGAAGGGCACAAAAGTAACATGTAGTTAACTCATAAATGTATAGAAATTATAAAATAAAGCCAAAGGAAAACTTCATCAAATCCCTCTCTGAGACTTTATTAAGTCTCATACCTTCCATGTTCAAGAGTATTGTCACATAAGAGAGTCATTGTAAGGGATATTGCCTAGATAGGCCACTGTTTTTATAAAGGACCACCTTATGCAAGAATACTTTGTAGAGAGTGCAGCCAAAAAACTCCCTCTTTTTTCTTTGAGTAGAGTCAAAAAAGACTACCCCTCTATTCTTCTTTTCTCGTTGGGGACTGTACACACTCAATTATATATATAAACATGCATATATACTCCTTCACAGGCTATTCAAACATTGATACACAGGTTACATATTCAATAAGTCATTCAACAGTCAGTTTAAGATTGTCTTTTGTGAGGTCGTGAATAGAGTTCAAGTAGCTTGGTCTGTGGTTGCCAGTGTTCGTTGATTGTCAGCTTGTCCACCGAGGTCCAACCGTTCCAGGTGTTCAAGGGTACCAGGGTTTTTGGGTTGTATGGAGAAGATGTGTGGTTCTATAGTTACTCTTATATTTGATTCATAGGTTATATTGATACAACAATATAGGGGTATATGCCAACTCATAAACATAACAAACAAAACACTCTCTAACTACCTGCCTACACTACCCAAGTCCTTGTTAATTCTTCATATACTTGTCACGGTTCATGGATTCATTGTCTCATCTTGTGTGTCTGTTTATGTGCTGAGGGTTTGGGTGTGTCTGAGCTGGTGATTGCTACCTGATCAGCCCCAGCTGTGGCTCATTATTTGGGCTATTTAAGACCAGCTAACGCCACTCTCGTTGTCAGATCCTCACCGTTGTCCTGAGTTCCTGTCCCGATGTTTCTCTGTTTTGTTGGTTTTCCGGATTGTTCCTGCTTCGGAGGATTCCGCTTGGATTGGCTGCCCACCGTGTCCTTGCACCCGCCTTCCATCCTCGCGCTGCACGAGCTCCACCGCCATCAGTGACTTTTCTCTTGTTTATCTTCCAATAAACTGTTATTAACCGCTATTGAATCCTTCTCTTGATTCCCGTGACAATACTAGTGTGAGTTCTTCTTTCCCAGGTACAATGTATACACTCTCTCCCTCTCTCTCAAATGACAAAAACATCAAAATAATTCCCAAATCAAAAGGCAACTCCATTTACCATATTCCATCTACTTCTTCTAATTCTACATCAGGGTAATGCTGTTTAGTGACATGAGGCTTTGGTGCTTTTTCTCCCACAGTTATGTTGACCATCTGTCTGGCCGCTGCATGCGTAATCATAGACCTGAGAATAGGAAAGACACAGCATAATAATAGAAAGAACACAGCTAGTATGATAGCAGCCATTATTCCCAATTTCAAACCAGTTTCCAAAAGCTAGATCTCTTCCCGAGTTTTCTTTAAGTTCAAGTCTAAGTTCCCTCAGTCTCTCTATTGCCCGGGTGAAGGATCCATTTGGCGCTGTGTTATTAGGAATAAAAGTACAACACTCATCTCCAAACATCACACATACTCCACCTTTGTCTGCCAATAGCCAATTTAATGCCAATCTATTTTGATAAGCCATTTTACTTGTGGGGTCAAGTTGTTCTCCTAGAGCTCTTAGAGCATCATCAGTATGATTGATGAATCGCTGCTGATTATAGTAAATGTAATTGACCCATTCAACATTTTTGTTTACTGTTACATGTAAAATCAATGACTCAAATCCAGCTTTTGTTACTTTATATGGTCCTTCTCGTTGTGGTTCGTGCCACCTCCGTCGGACCACTCTGAGGTGCGTGGTCACCTGGTCCTACTGGAAGGGGTATCTCTTCTTCAAGTCTGGGTACTTTGCTCTGCTCCTGTAAATAGATGGCTTTATGTATCGCAGTTAATTGTCTCATGTATGATCGTAATTCTAATTGCAGCTGTTCTAACGAAGGACCTTCATAAGGGCCTCTTAGAAAGGGTACAGGCATTGGTCTGCCAGTCAACATTTCATGAGGAGTCAAATTGGTGATCCTATTTGTTTGCATTCTATAACTCATTAGTGCAAGTGGCAATGCATCTACCCAATATGTGTCTGCACATATTTTGTTGACTTTTGCTTTGATGGTTCCATTAATCCTTTCTACCATTCCTTGTGATTGAGGATGATAAACACACCCTAACGTCTGTTTTATTCTGAGTTGTTGTAACACCATTTTGACAGTTCGTTGCACAAGCGCCGAACCATTGTCTGAACTGATTTGTAACAGAATTCCAAACCTCGGAATCACTTCTCTGGTCAAGAATTTAATCACTGTCTGAGCGCTTTGATCTGGAGATGGCACTGCTTCTACCCAGCGGCTAAACCGATCAATTATTACTAGCATGTACCTTTTTCCTCTGACTGACTTAATCATATCCACATAATCCAGTACTAGATTGTTTAAATGGACCTTCAGGTGTTGGTATGTATGACAAAGGTGTTGTAGTTCCTTTTCTTACATTTTGTGCACAGATCTCACATTCAGCTAAAAACTTATCAACCATGGCTGGTAAATAAGGAGACCAGTACCCTTGCCTTTTGATTGCTCTTATAACTTCTCCTCGTGCACAATGATCAAATCCATGTGCATCAGGAATCATTATATTAAGTAAAGCAGTTGGAGCAACTATGTACCCCTCATGGGATCTCCAAATTCCATTTGTATCTCTTGTTGCCCCTCTCTGTTGCCATATGGTTTGTTCAGCTTGTGTGGCCTGCTCCTGAATACGAACCAGGTCTGCCAATTGAGGGTCTGGCTGTATTAGTACTGTAGGGGCCATCACTGTAACTTGACAACCTGACGCTTGCTTAGCGTACAAGTCAGCTGCATTATTACCTTGTATTACAAAGTCATTGCCTTTTTTGTGTGCTTGACATTTTACAATGGACAGTTTCTTTGGATGCATCATGGCTGAGATTAGTTCAACAATCTCTTCTCCATGCTGTATTGGTGTTCCATCACTCTTCTTAAAACTTTGCTTCCACACTGCTCCAAATAAATGACATACTCCATGAGCATAAGCCGAATCAGTGAAGATATTGGCCACCTTATTTTTGCCAATAAACACGCTGCTGTTAGGGCTTTAAGTTCAGCAAGCTGTGCTGAGCATGGTTGGTCACAATGTTGCAGGTCAATGAGCACAATTTTTTCCTTCTCTTCTGACTATGGCATAACCTGCATGATTACCTAGATGGTCCCTGTAACATGATCCATCAACAAAGTAATCCACATCGGCGTTCCAGATAGGATTAGATTCTAGATCTGGTCTCAAGCGTGTGAATGCTAATGATTCAGCTACACATTCATGTGGTTCTCCCTCATCATCTAAGGGAATGTAATCAGCGGATTGTTTGTCAAGCAGCGCTTAAGAGTTATGTGTCGGGTATGTTAGCAATACAGAATACTGCAAGCATCTTGCTTGGGTCAAAACAAATTTTCCTCTTTCAATTAGTTCCACTATTTTATGATGTGTGTAAACAACAACTGGATATCCCATTGTTATTGTTGATGCTTTTTCATACATAGCATACACTGCAGCTAACCCTTGCTGATAGTATGGTGGGTAGCCCTGTGCTACATTGTCTAATTTTGTACTATAATATGCTATTGGTTGTTTTTCCGACCACTACAGATGTCCTGCATTAACACTGCTGATGCATATCCATCTTTTCGGTTGGCTACATAAAGATGAAACACATTGTCATAATTAGGGTGAGTAAGTACTGGTGCTGTTTGTAATTCTCTTTTGATGGATTCAAAGGCTATTGAAGCATCCGTGTTCCATATCAGATGCTCTTTTAAGTTCTGTTGTCCTATTTCTTTAGTTAATGTTCTTAACGGGGCAGTTTTGATAGCATAATCTTCTATCCATTCTGCACTGAATCCAGTCATTCCTAAAAGGTCAGCATTTGGCCTACTGTTTGAGGTTTTGGAGCTTTACTTATTCCTTCTAACTGACTTGGCGAGATTGCTTTAGTCCCATATGCAATAATGCGACCCAAGTACTCAACTTGTGATTGACAATACTGCATCTTTTCTTTAGAGGCTTTGTGGCCTCCTTTTGCCAATTTTTAGGCACCTTAATAGAATCTTGATGACATTGTTCCAAACTATTAGAACAGATCAACAGGTCATCAACATACTGAATCAATGTACTCTTTAACTCCACGTCTTCTAGATCTCTTCTCAATACTTGATTGAATACATGTGGTGAATGTTTGTACCCTTGTGGTAGTCAGTGTATGTGTACTGTCTCCTTCATAAGTGAAACTAAACAAGTGCTGACTTTCAGGTGCTATTGGGACACTGAAATAAGCAGAACACAAATCAATCACTGTAAAGTACTTGGCTGCAGGAGGAACATTTGTCAGCAAGGTGTGTGGATTTGGAACTTCCGCTGACCAATCCTCAACTACCTCATTTACTGCTCTCAAATCATATACCAACCTCCACTTGGTTTTATTTGCCTTGGGATTGGCATAATAGGCGTATTGCAATGGGTTGATGTTCGAATCAAGACTCCTGCCTTCACTAATCCCTCAATCGTTGGTCTTATTCCATCTACTGCCTCTTTTTTCAAAGGATATTGCATCCGCCTGGGCAGTGTGACATTTGGCTTCACTGTTACTTTTATAGGATTTGCTGATTTAACTAACCCCTACATCAGTGTCATGTTTAGCCCATAACTCATTTGGCACTTTCTCTTCCATTTCTCTCAATAGTTCATTCATCTTGGGCACTACTTCAGTCTGTTCTTGTTTCGTTACTACTATTAGCTTGGGAACTGCAGTCAAAGATGTGTCACACATGATTTTTAAGTATGTTTTGTCTGATGATTCAACAATGAATGGATTTTCAGTGCTTTTCCATTCACATTTTCAGCTTCTTTCATCATGTTTCCTACATCTTGAGAACACTTTCCCTTGCTGTAGTATAAAGCTATGTGAGGCACCTTTTCTGGCATTTGAAACCACTTTCCTATAAACTCATTTTTCTCGACTTTTAGAGCTGCTCCATCTAGTCCTACTACAATGCTTGTTGACTGTAGCGCTATTTTCTTATTTTGTGTTTCTTTTAACCATAGCTCTTGAAACTTGCATCCTGAGTGGGATCATAAGCCATTGTACAATGGAATTCGGTGTTTGGATGTCTTGGTTCTTGTAACTGGACTGTTACATATTTTCCCCACTTGTCAATGACTTTCCTTACTTCCTCTTTTGTGTCTCCTAGCCAGTAGATGTTTACTTCTTGCCCAGGATTGCTTGGAAGCTGTCTCACTGTTAGCTGTTTGGTTCCTTCACTCTCAATGTAGATTCCATCTGGAGAACACCAAATTTTCAAGTTCATTTTACAGATGGCATCGCGTCCAAGAAGATTCACTGGTGTATGTTCTGATATCAGAAGAGGAATTTTGATTTCATTGTTCTTTACTTTTACTGACACCGGTACTGTCAATGGTATTAGCTGTGATATTCCGAAAATCCTACTGTCTTAGCATATTTTCCAGACTTGGGAGGTGAGCTGCATACTCTGTTCTTAGACAGGAGAAGGCTGCGCCGGTGTCAGAAGGACAGGAGTAGTCTTTCCTTCAATTTGGACTTGCAGCATTGGTTCTTGATCAGCATCACATCCATCCTCTTTTCTTTTGTTGTTTCAGTTTTAGATATATTACAATAGGAGCAGCTGCTGTGCAAGGAGTCACTCCATCATGTCCATTACTTGCTTGAGTGGTTGTTGGTTGCCCTGATGGTGTTATCATAGCTTGCTGAATAGCTGGAGCTGTCACAGTCACTGGCGCCATCGTATTAGCTTGGGTTTGTTCTCTAACAGGAGCTTGAATCTTTTTCTTCTTGCTTGTTAACTCCTCTAGTTGAAGGTGGTTCAGGTTTCTTAGGAGCTCTCGTTCTTGGGTCTTCTGCTTCATTTCATCTTTCCTGTATTGGTCCACTGCATGTGCCACATAATCATAATGTGGTTTGGAATTGAGTCCCACTACATCTTCCAGCTTTTCTTTAACCACTGTAGGCATGTCTTCTACTATGGCATTTCTGAAGAAGGTCATCAAGATTGGATCTCCTTCTGGATTTTTTCTCTAGTTCCTCACATACTGTCTTTCTTTCCCTGTATGAACATGTTGGAGTTTCCTCCCACTCCTCTTTCCATTCAGGTTGTTTCCAGTCTCGTGCACGTTTGTCTGTGCTTCCCTCCTTCTCTATCTTGTCGATGATTTCTATCGTGCCTTTAAACTGGACTTTTCTGAGAGCCATTTGTTTTTGGTTACTCCACAATGGGTCATAAGGTGGAGGTTTTCTTCATCTCTCTTTCGTGTTTTTCCTGTCTTTCCTGTTTAATTAACTTTATTCCATAATCTTTGAACAAATTCAGAATTCCTAATTCTCTTTCTTTCTTTTCTTCTCTTTTCTTAGACTTGTCATTTGATTTGTGATTTTTAATCAATCCTTCCATCTCCCTACACACCATCACATTAAATGTTCCTTCTGCAGGCCACTTTGTGTTTAGATACTTTGTTCGCTTCTCCCATTTTTTTGATATGTGACGTATTATATCTTTGCATAAAGGTTGCTGACGACCAATCACTTCTACAGGAGTCCCTTCCTCATATGCTGCCTTTTTTTCAACAATTCAAATCAAAATTCAAATCAAAAATTCAACTCAAAAAATAAAGCTCAAAATTAATCACCAATTGAAATCGAAAGTGAAATTGAAGTACTATGTCAATATACTCAAATCTCAATTTAGTGATCATTTATCTAGTATTATCTATTCAATTTATCAATTAAATTGATAACTCTTCAATCACCACTCTATTTTAATACTCAAACTTCTTCACTGTCCTTTTTATTTATCTATTATTCAATTTATTTTACTCTAACCTTCTAATCTCAATTATTTCCTTAGTCACATGTAAAGTCACCACCAAGTAAGTTTCAACTCCCCCGTTTTCTCTATCCCCCTCCTTTTACACACGCTCCGTATCACAAGTCAACCCCCTTACTTTCCCTACTTTCCTTCTCACTCTCCCCTACTTTCTTTTTCCTTTCTTTGTTCTTTACCTTCCCACTCCGTCTTTCTTTATCCCTCTGTAACTACTATGCTCTTATTTCAAGTTGATTTCTTGATTTACTCAAATTAAATCTAATTTATTACTATTTCTTCTTTTTCTCAATCTTTTCCTTTAAAACACAATTCATCAAGTATCAAGTTTTTCACTTGCCCCCTTGTGTTCAGCTCTTGCCTTTTCCGTCGCACCGCATAGGTAGTCCTGCCAACAGTTAGATAGGTTTCACTCTATTAGCTCCTCTTAATTGGTGCAGCCACCTAATTTCAAATAAGGAACATACGGAATCAAGCAACATAGTAATAGATATCCAACTTCCAACGTATGTTTCAAATTTCCACTTAATCCAAATACCGTTTGAATCCTAATTACTATATATACATATACATATATATATCCATACATATATACATATACACATAGGTACACAATCATTTCATTCCCACATTCTCTACTCTTTCCTTCTTTCTCTACCTTCTTTTTCTTTCCTAGTCTTCCTTTCTACCCTGTGACCCCCTTCACTCCATTTTCTTTTTTTCCACACCACACCCTTACAGTATAATATTTCCCTTTATTTTATTTACTTGGTTTTTAATTTAGCAATTTGTATTTTATAATTTGCTTGCACCAAAACTCTTTTGGTGAAACAAGTACAAAATGTTATTTTATTTCATCACATAACATAAAACTTCAAACACACTTTAAATTCATTCACATATTATCCCACAACACATCATATAACTTCTCTCAAGTGATCCAACCACTCAATTTCCCTTTAACCAAATCTTGTTCTTATTTCTCTTTCTCTTTCTTTACATCTTCTCTGTTTCTATTGTTTTATTTTATTATTACATTATTACTATTTTACTTTTTTTTTTTTTTTTTTTTTATGCAATTGGTCTCACTGACAGAAGTTATACTTACTCTCATTTGCACACCATCCCCCAGTCTCACCAGCTCTCACTCGCATACACACAACTTCAATCTCTCCCTGACCCTTCCTGGAGAAATTTTTCCACAGCACACCTTCAACAATTCTCACTCAACTTTTAACGACGCATAACATCAACATATAAGACAAGGCCAGCCAAAAATAAAGACAGGCGCTGCAGGAATTTCACCTATTGTTAATCTTCAGCATCGATATATCCGGCACTAAAACTACCCTATACACTACTTTTCAAATATTGTCATGGTCACTTTATTATCAGTTTTGTTTTCTTCTTTCGTTACCTTTCTGAGGGTCAGCTATTTCCTTTTATGTTGAATTGCTGCATTTCTACTGTTTTGTGTTTTTTTATATCTCTCATTATGAGTTCTAGAATTATTGACCAACACCTCCCTTTAACATAGGAATGTTTCTGCCCAACAAGATGAATTTAACGTAATTAGGACCTTTCTTAACACCCCTTTCAGGTCTTCTCATCTGCAGACAGCGCAAACTAACAAAAACATAAACACTCCTCATGAGTGACCTGTCAGTTCTGCTTGCTCTTCCACTACCCTCCTCTTAGTAAAAAAGCAGCACACTGCAGGATTTTAGGGACTTCTACCCGTGCAGCCCGATGTTTCCTCCTTTTTCACCAAACATCGCGGTATCCATAGAATCCCCAGAGCTCTAATCACTCATACACAAACTATTAACTGTAAGTGAACTGCCTTTTTCTCAGCCCCCACCCATCAGCTAATAGTGACCATTGCAATGCATTCACACAAAAATAAAATATCTAAACTGAAAATAACCTTAAAACCAACTAAAATAACAAACTAAACAAAACATAACTAAACCAATAAACAAAACAAAATGACTGCTCCTTTTCCTGACACCTAAAATCCATTTATATATACATTTTTGTGTATTTTGGGTTTCATGCAGGAGAGGTTCTTTATAATTACCATAGGTTGGTCAATCAGCAGACTACACAAAGAGGTATATAAGCAAAAACTGCTTACCTTTTATTCTTTTTCTGGCCAGCCGTGTTTGTGTAGTCAGCCTCCTGACCCTCCTTGGCAATCGTCTTTTCGTCTCTTCTTCTCCTCAAAACCTCTGTCCTGCCCCACGTTGGGCGCCAAATTATGTTGTGGAATCTTCTTGTTGATTTGGAGCCGAATTCACTTCTCAAGCAAAGAGACTCGTACAGCAGGATTTTAGGTGTCAGGAAAAAACTTTATTCAAGTCTGAGATAGCAGCAGTCCGCCTCTCCCCTCTTGGTCTCTGTCTCCTCTTTTTAAACCCCTGCTAGCGTCCCACCCCACATACCATCAGTTTTTAGGTAAGAACATCTGTATTCAATCTTAGGGTTTTTGTTTTAGTCCCTTGTCAATTCTATAGGGTCTGAGTTTGACATGAGACCCCCTTACTTATGATGTGTTTGACATGAGGCCCCCTTACTTATGATTTGTTTGACATGAGGCCCCCTTACTTATGGTGTGTTTGTATGGGAACCTGGTGGCTTATAACCTTATTGCATTTACCAGTTGATGTATGTTTTGCAGACCCCACTGCCTTAGCATGCATAACATTCCAACAGCAGACACCATTATGTTTAAGAAGGGCACAAAAGTAACATGTAGTTAACTCATAAATGTATAGAAATTATAAAATAAAGCCAAAGGAAAACTTCATCAAACACAATGTACTTGTGACATCATAGAAAGAATGGCATCTACGCTAATATTAGTCCTGTTTCTTTCTTAATCTGTTTCACAGTTTGTATCCAGACTAGATGGTGGATCAGCACCCAGAGATTATGTTCATCAGAGACCAGAACACCTAGATGAGCTCTGTGGACCGATCACCAGATCCACACACACACACACACACACACACACACACACACACACACACACACACACACACACACACACACACACACACACACACACACACACACACACACACACACACACACACACACACACAAACAAACAAACAAACAAACAGAAAAACAGACAGACAGACAGACAAACACAAACAAAAAGAAAGTCATTTACGTTATCTAACGCAGCTGCGTTTAAAATTGAACTGGAAGTTAAGTGCTGGGCGTCCGGTCAGAGGAGAACGGGCCCCAACTGAGTCTGGTTTCTCCCAAGGTTTTTTTTCTTCATTCTTTATGGATGGGGTTTATGGTTCCTCTGGCTTGCTTTGTTGGGGACACTTAACTTCTAGTGATTATCGTCGAATTGATTACAGAGACCGTCTCTGCATTTAATAAGAAATTGTTCACTCTCGTCATTATACATCCCTGTCATTGTATTCTTCTGCTTTATACTGTACTGTGTTTTGATGCAACCTGTGTTGTTAAAAGCGCTATATAAATAAAAATGATTGATTGAAATATCAGAAGTATCACTTATTCCTAAAAAAACCTGTATTTCCCATTTCCCTTTTAATTAAACATAATTCTATCCTGCTTTGTGTTAAATGGGTTTTGTTCCCTTCAAACATCAATCATGTCATGTTTTTACACATTTAAGTATTTTCTAGACACATCAGATTTTAAATTTGCCCTCCTGGAAACATCTAATCTTGTGCACTTAACATTAAAAACCCATACCAAAATACATTTACCTTTACATAATGGTTTAATTTTTTTTAAAGAGTGTAATTGTGGTGTGCTCTGTTTATGATAAAAGCTCTGTTTATGATAAAAAAGTAAGGATCCTCGTGTCCTGTAAGAGTCACATCTCATGGCGCTTTGCCAGAAAGAAAGTGTCGCAAATAAGAGAAAAAAAAGGCAGAATTCTGACTTTATATCTATAATTCTGAGAAAAAAAGTGAATTGTGAGATAAAAAAGTCGCAATAACTTTTTCTTTTTTATTCAGTGGCGGAACGGGCTTCCATATAAGGCAGAGGAAAGGCGAGCTAAAAAAAAAAAAAAAAAAAAAAAAAAAGCACGTGAAAAAAAAAAAAAAAAGCACGTGAGCTTCCAATGTGACGTCACAACGCAGACGCTATAGAAGACCCGCTCGCGCTTCTAACGGCAGACGCGTATCTAGTTGAGTGGCGGTTAGAAGCAGCGACTGATTCCACTCACTTAAACTATTCAGATTCACGATTTACAGACAGTCTTTTCAGAATATTCACACTGTTCACAAATGTCTACAACTGAGGGCAAGCCTCTCGCTCGAGCCGCCTGGGCTTGAAACCCGAGTTTCAAAAGTGTCGATTTAAAGCGATTCGATGGAGAACAGCCCAGCAGCTGAGATGGACATCAACAGCAGTAAGTAGTGTTATTTTACTTTCTCGGTCTGAGCGCAGTCTTTGGCTCAGTTTTTGACTTTGCTTTCCAGCAAAATATGAACTTGTATGCTCGCTCGTCCAGAGGAGCCAAACAGCTCAGAGAGATATTTTTGTCATACTATGGGCTATCTATAACAGTTTAATAACGAAACCCCAGAATTCATAGAGCCAATAAATATTAAAAAAAACAATAGGGTAAACAGAGCAAACTCGAACAGAAACTTTTTGTTAGCAATGCAAATTTATTCATAAAATAGTTTAGCAGGTGGAAAGCTACATGACATTTCTTACTAGTTCTTGAAGCAGTTAAACTTAAAAGATTCGCTGTTAGTAGACTCTGAACACAACTAAGACGTCACGATAAGAGGTAAAACCGGCCTTTACCTTAACTGCAGATTTTCTATGTCTCATTATTAGAGCTGTACTATTTTCAGCTTGAATCAGTTCACTGTCAGAAATGTGTCGAAAAGTAATCTGTTTCTGATCTGTGGTTAGAGATGTTTGTTTCTAATATTTTTCTGTTTTCTCTTCTTCATTCCAGGCACAGCTATCAAAGGGAAGAAGGAGAAAGCGAGAGTCGTCTTCAGGAAGCTGTGCAAAGCTGTGAAGCGGCGGTTCTTCCGCGGGCCGGACCGAGTGGAGAGTCTCTCAGCTCAGGCGGACGCTCATCTGGGCGATCATGAGGGGGCGCCTGTCCCAGGTCCGTCAGCTGCCGTGGATCCTGCTGTTCCTGAGCTGCTGTGTCTGCCGGGGCAGGTGTGCGCCGATCTGGAGCTGCCGCTGTATGTGCCGTGTTCCTCCAGGATCATCGAGAAGCGCCTGTTCCAGATTCATCTGCTCTGAATCCAGTCACAGTGAGCCATTGTTACTTTACTTATTGTTATTTCTGTCTGTCAATAATTAATTGGCAGCATCTGTTTCCACTAAGTGTAAATAGCAATAGAGGTTATTTTGCAGTGAAAATAGCATATTTTCTTAGCTATTGATTCAGTTTACACTAAGAGCAAATAGCAATGGATTCTATTGACACCATTTTCTGTTATTTATACAACTTATTGCAAAAAGTGCCAATTATCTGCATCTCCGTACTGTAGTACATTATAAAACAGTATGCAATAGTAATGTATTAAATGTACACACAGTGTAGACTTAATAAGACTTAATAATTTGACAATGACATTTGTTGTGCTGTTTCCATGTTTAATTAGTAGTTCACAGTAATCTGTGGTCAGGGATGTTTCTAATGGTTTGCTCTTCATGTGTTTCAGAAAAAGCTAAGAAAAAGGAAGGAAGAGAAAAGCTGTCCGTGCCTTCTTCCGGAGAGCATGTAAGGCTGTGAAGCAGCTCTTCCCCTGCTGTGACCAGGACAGAGTCCAGCCTCCTAAAGCAGAGCCGCATCTCGAGCAATCCCAGCTCGTTCTGCCGGAGGAGCAGGACCAGGTCTCTGCAGACCTCCAGTCCTCTCCTGAGGAGGAAGAAGATGTCCCCGAGATTGAGGCCCATGATGCAGTTCTGCTCTCTCCAGTGTCTGGTTCGGGTCCGGTTCAGTGTCACCGTCGATCAAGTCAGAAAAGACACGGACACAGTGTCTCCTGATCCAGAAATCGATTTGCCCCAAGGTGAGCCATTACCGCTTGGCAACATGTCATTTCTGCTCTGTCTTATTTTCTCTTTATTGATGCTATAGACTTTTCCAAATTTACTAGCCACTCAACATTTTCACTGGCCATCATTTTGTTGTTGGGAAATTACATCAACTTTTAACTTCAACTCTGCTGTTGACAATCAAAGGAACTTACAGTCCATCTTCTGTTTCTGTGTGCTTTTCAGGATCCACTGTGTCTTTGTTTGAAGTGGGACATTTGATCGCTTCGGGAACCGGCAAGGTCTATGAGGAACACATTTATTCAGCGACAAAGTGAAGGTCGCTCTGAAGTGTATTCCCAAGCGCAAAGCGGACCGCTATCTTGACATTGTAAGTTGGCTAAACCTGCAGAATAAGTGTGTTTTATAACCTGTAGCTGACATGCAGCTGGAACAGAAGGCGGCAAACTAACAGATCTTGTGTTTGTCTCTCCTCAGCCTGGTCACTCCAAACCGGTGCTTGCTGAAGTGGCTCTGATGCTCCGGCTGGGAGAAGCTCCTTGTGCCCCAACATCATTCGGCTACACCAGTGGGTGGAGAATGAGAGCAGCTTCACTCTCATTATGGATTACCCTGAACCCTGCAGGACCTTGGAGGATTACATCTTGTTCAACGGCCCCATCAGTGAAGCACAAGCACGCTTGTTCATGTATCAAGTGCTTGATGCCGTCAAACACTGCCATAAGCATGGAGTTTATCACGGTGATATCCGCTCAAGGAACATCCTGGTAACTCTCCACAGTCTGGAGCTCAATCTCTTTGACTTCCGCTGCGCTCGTCTGATCCGCGGCGAGGATTTAACAGCAGTGAATACCAAGGTGAGTCCTGCTGATGATCACGTGGCGTTGTGTTGTTGATGGTGAAGCGTGCAGAAGCACTGAAACCGTGTGTCTTTTTTTGAACAGGATCAGAGGCATACACCCCTCCTGAGGTCCTCATGCACTCTGTTTTCCACGCCGCAGAAGCAGGCGTCTGGGCACTGGCAGTTCTGCTCTTTGAGATCATGCACAGATATCTGCCATTTGAAAGCTTTGATGCCATTCAGCATGGCTACCTCAAGATGGATCCCACCTTATCCACTGGTGAGCACTCAGTTTTCCTGTTCAGATGGCGTTTACTGTTACGTTTGATGTGAGGATACTAACCATGCTCTCTCTGAACTCTTCCCAGCGTACCATGACCTTATTTTCCATAGTTTGAGCCGTAATCCAGCTCACCGGCTGGCGCTCCAGCAGCTGGAAGAGCACCGCTGGATGATACTCTGGAGGTCTAGGTAAAGCGAAGACTGTTTTCATGCACATCAGAGCACAGGCAGACAGCAAAATACAAAGAATGAAAAGAATGTAATATTTCAGAGTGCTGCGTCTGTAGAAACTAAAACATAGAAAAAGTGCATGGAAACATAGTTACTTAGTGCTTCACAAATTCTTAATGAAAGGTAAATCATAAATGTAACATTGATGCTTCATAAGTAACATTAATGTAAAAAAAAAAGAAAATAACATTTTTAAAAATACTATTCTAGAAAGTAAAGTAAGTCACTACTTGGTGGCTTTTTAGTGACATTAACATAAGAAATGAAAAAAATGAATAATTACAAAAAAGTTAAGAAATGTTCAAAAAGAAAAAAAAAACATAAATGAAAAAAATTAAAAATTACAAAAAAGTAAAGAACATTTTTGAAAAGAAAATAATAATTAAAAAGAGTCTTTTGTAATAATCAGTCACAAATTGGTGGCTTTTTAGTGACATTAACATCAGAAATAAAAAAAAGAGAAAAATAATTACAAAAAAAAGTAAAGAAAAGTTTTGAAAAGGAAAAAAAAATCAAACAACATAAGAAATGAAAAAAAGTAAAAAGAATAATAATTACAAAAAAAAGTAAAGAAAAGTTTTGAAAGAAAAAAAATAAAACAACATAAGAAATGAAAAAAAAAAATAAAACAACTTTTGAAAAAAAAAAAATACTTTTGAAAAAAAAAAAAATTGTAATAACCAGTCACAAATTTGTGGCGTTTTAGTGACTAACAGGAAATGAAAAGAAAATGACAAAAAAGTAAAGCATATTTTTGAAAATAATAATAATAATAATAAAAAGAATATTTTTTAATAATCAGTCACAAATTGGTGGCTTTTTAGTGACATTAACATAAGAAATGAAAAAAAAAGGAATAATAATTACAAAAAAAAATAAAAAAAAGTTTTGAAAAGAAAAAAAAAAATAAAGCAAGATAAGAAAAGATAAAATAAATAATTACAAAAAAGCAAAGAAAAGTTTTGAAAAGAAAAAAAAAAATAAAACAATATAAGAAATGGAAAAAAAGTAAAAATACTTTTGAAAAAAAAAAAAAAAATATTTTGTAATAATCAGTCACAAATTTGTGGCATTTTAGTGACTAACATAAGAAATGAAAAAAAAAAAGACAAAAAAAAGTAAAGAAAAGTTTTGAAAAGCAAAAAAAATCAAACAAAATAAGAAATGAAAAAAAAAAAGTAAAAATATTTTTGAAAAAAAAAAATTGTAATATTCAGTCACAAATTTGTGGCGTTTTAGTGACATTAACATAAGAAATGAAAAGAAAATGACAAAAAAAAAGTAAAGAATATTTTTGAAAAGAAAATAATAATAATAAAAAAAAATATTTTTAATAATCAGTCACAAATTGGTGGCTTTTTAGTGACATTAAGATAAGAAATGAAAAAAAAAAAAGAATAATAATTACAAAAAAATAAAGAAAAGTTTTGAAAAGAAAAAAAAAATAAAGAAAAGTTTTGAAAAAAAAAAATAAAGAAAAGTTTTGAAAAGAAAAAAAAAAATAAAGCAAGATAAGAAAGATAAAATAAATAATTACAAAAAAGCAAAGAAAAGTTTTGAAAAAAAAAAAAATAAAACAACATAAGAAATGAAAAAAAAAAGTAAAAATACTTTTGAAAAAATATATATATTTTTGTAATAATCAGTTACAAATTTGTGGCATTTTAGTGACTAACATAAGAAAATGAAAAAAAAAGTAAAGCATATATTTTTAAAAGAAGATAATAATAATAAAAAAAGAATATTTTTGTAATAATCAGTCACAAATTGGTGGCTTTTTAGTGACATTAACATAAGAAATGAAAAAAAGAATAATAATTACAAAAAAAGTAAAGAAAAGTTTTGAAAAGAAAAAAATAAAACAAGATAAGAAATGATAAAATAAATAATTATAAAAAAAGTGAAAAGAAAAAATTTAAAAAGAAAAGAAAAGAAAATAACATAAGAAATGATAAAATAAATAATTTAAAAAAGTTAAGAAAAAAAAAAAAAACATAACAAGAAATGAAAAAAAGTAAAAATACTTTTGAAAAAAAAATATTTTTGTAATAATCAGTCACAAATTGGTGGCTTTTTAGTGACTAACATAAGAAATGAAAAAAATGAATTATTACAAAAAGTTAAGAAATGTTCAAAAAGAAAAAAAAAACATAAATGAAAAAAAATTAATAATTGCAAAAAAAGTAAAGAACATTTTTGAAAAGAAAATAATAATTAAAAAAGAGTCTTTTTGTAATAATCAGTCACAAATTGGTGGCTTTTTAGTGACATTAACATGAGAAATAAAAAAAAAGAAAAATAATTACAAAAAAAAGTAAAGAAAAGTTTTGAAAAAAAAAAAAATCAAACAACATAAGAAATGAAAAAAAGTAAAAGAATAATAATTATTAAAAAAAAGTAAAGAAAAGTTTTGAAAAGTCAAAAAAAAAAAACAACATAAATGATAAAATAAATAATTACAAAAAAAGTAAAGAAAAGTTTAGAAAAGAAAAAAAATAAAACAACAGAAGAAATGAAAAAAAGTAAAAATACTTTTGAAAAAAAAATTGTAATAATCAACAAATTGTAATAATCAGGCACAAATTTTGGCGTTTTAGTGACTAACATAAGAAATGAAAAAGAAAATGACAAAAAAAGTAAAGCATATTTTTGAAAATAATAAAGAAATTAATAATAATAAATAAATAATAATAAAAAAGAATATTTTTAATAATCAGTCACAAATTGGTGGCTTTTTAGTGACATTAACATAAGAAATGAAAAAAAGGAATAATAATTACAAAAAAAAATAAAGAAAAGTTTTGAAAAGAAAAAAAAATAAAGCAAGATAAGAAATGGAAAAAAAGTAAAAATACTTTTGAAAAAAAAATTGTAATAATCAGTCACAAATTTGTGGCGTTTTAGTGACATTAACATAAGAAATGAAAAAGAAAATGACAAAAAAAAGTAAAGCATATTTTTGAAAAGAAATTAATAATAATAATAAAAAAAAGAATATTTTTTAATAATCAGTCACAAATTGGTGGCTTTTTAGTGACATTAACATAGAAATGAAAAAAAAAGAATAATAATTACAAAAAAATAAAGAAAAGTTTTGAAAAGAAAAAAAAAAAAAAATAAAGAAAAGTTTTGAAAAAAAAAAAAATAAAGCAAGATAAGAAAAGATAAAATAAATAATTACAAAAAAAGCAAAGAAAAGTTTGAAAAAAAAAAAAATAAAACAACATAAGAAATGGAAAAAAAGTAATAATACTTTTGAAAAAAATATATATATTTTTGTAATAATCAGTCACAAATTTGTGGCATTTTAGTGACTAACATAAGAAATGAAAAAAAAAAAAGTAAAGCATATTTTTGAAAAGAAAATAATAATAATAAAAAAAAAGAATATTTTTGTAATAATCAGTCACAAATTGGTGGCTTTTAGTGACATTAACATAAGAAATGAAAAAAAGAATAATAATTACAAAAAAAGTAAAGAAAAGTTTTGAAAAGAAAAAAAAATAAAACAAGATAAGAAATGATAGAATAAATAATTATAAAAAAGTAAAAAAAAAATTTAAAAAGAAAAAAAAATAAAACAACATAAGAAATGATAAAATAAATAATTTAAAAAAGTAAAGAAAATAAAAAAAAAAACATAATAAGAAATGAAAAAAAAAGTAAAAATACTTTTGAAAAAAAAAATATTTTTGTAATAATCAGTCACAAATTGGTGGCTTTTTAGTGACTAATATAAGAAATGAAAACAAAATAATTACAAAAAAGTAAAGAAAAATTTTTAAAAAAAAAAAACAACAACATAAATGAAAAAAAAAGTAAAAATACTTTGAAAAAAAATATATATATTTTTGTAATAATCAGTCACAAATTTGTGGCGTTTTAGTGACTAACATAAGAAATGAAAAAAAAAAAAAAAAAGTAAAGCATATTTTTGAAAAGAAAATAATAATAATAAAAAAGAATATATTTTGTAATAATCAGTCACAAATTGGTGGCTTTTAGTGACATTAACATAAGAAATGAAAAAAAAAAGAATAATAATTACAAAAAAGTTAAGAAGAAAAGTTTTGAAAAGAAAAAAATAAAACAAGATAAGAAATGATAAAATAAATAATTATAAAAAGTAAAGAAAAATTTAAAAAGAAAAAAAGAAAACAACATAAGAAATGATATAATAAATAATTACAAAAAGTAAAGAAAATTTTTTAAAGAAAAAAACAACATAAGAAATGAAAAAAAGTAAAAATACTTTTGAAAAAAAAAATTATGTAATAATCAGTCACAAATTGGTGGCTTTTTAGTGACTAACATAAGAAATGAAAAAAAAAAATTATAAAAAAAGTAAAGAAAAGTTTTGAAAAGAAAAAAATAAAACAACATAAGAAATTAAAAAAAAAAAAGTAAAAATACTTTTGAAAAAAAATATTTTTGTAATAATCAGTCACAAATTTGTGGCTTTTTAGTGACATTAACATAAGAAAATGAATAATTATTACAAAAAAAAGTAATTATCCCCTCCTAGGATCGCCACCTTAACGTGGTGGAGGGGTTTGAGTGCCTGAATGACCCTAGGATCTAGGTTGTCCGGGGCTATATGCTCCTGGTAGGGTATCCCAAGGCAAACAGGTCCTAGGTGACAAGCCAGACTAAGAGCGGTCCACCCCCACCCCTTATGAACAACAAAAATAACGTTGCGTCGCCTGGTACGGAGCCAGGCTTGGGGCTAGGGCCGGCATGCGAGCGCGCCTGGTGGCGGGCACAGCCCGAAACAGCAGCAGCGTGGGGCCATCCTCCCGTGGCCCACCAACCCCTGGACACAGAATCTGGTTTTAGGGACATGGAATGTTACGTCTCTGGGGAGAAAGGAGCCTGAGTTCTTGCAGGAGGTTGAGAGGTAACGGCTAGAGATAGTTGGGCTCACCTCCACGTGCAGCTTGGGCTCTGGAACCCAACTTCTCGTGAGAGGCGGCACACAGGTGTGGGCTTGCTTATAACCCCCCAGCTTAGCCACCATGTGTTGGAGTTTATCCCGGTGGACGAGAGGGTCGCCTCCCTGCGACTTTGGGTCGGGGGAAGGACTCTCACTGTCATTTGTGCCTACGGGCCGAATGGCAGTGTAGAGTACCTGGCCTTCTTGGAGTCCTTGGGAGGGGTGCTGGAAAGCGATCCAACCGGGGACTCTATCGTCCTGCTGGGGGACTTCAACGCTCACCGTGATTGGGGGGAACGGCCCCCCGATCTAAACCAGAGTGGTGTTCTGTTGTTGGAATTCTGTGCTAATCATGGTCTGTCCATAACAAACACCATGTTCAAGCATAAGGGTGTCCACCAGTACAAGTGGCATCAGGACACCCTAGGGCGGAGGTCGATGATCGACTTTGTGGTTGTATCATCTGATCTAGGGCCGCATGTCTTGGACACGTATGGGTGAAGAGAGGGGCATAGCTGTCAACTGATCACCACCTGATGGTGAGTTGGATTGGGAGGAGGCCAGAGACAGACTTGGCAGGCCCAAACGTACCGTGGCGTTTGGCAGAGACCCTGTCAGGAGATCTTCAACTCTCGCCTCCGGCAGAAGCTTTGACCGGATCAGAGGGAGGCTGGAGGCGTTGAGTCCGAGTGGACTATGTTCTCTGCCTCTTTGGTCAATGCAGCCGTCGGAGCTGTGGCGTAAAGTCTCCGGTGCATGTCGTGGCGGCAACCCCACCGGAAGAAAGGGATGCCGTCAAGCTGAAGAAGGAGTCCTATCAGGCCTGGTTGGCTCGTGGGACTCCTGAGGCAGCTGACAGGTACCGGTGGGCCAAGCAGACCACTGCCGGGTGGTTCTGGTCTCAGGTCTGGGAGGAGTTCGGGAAGGCCATGAACAAGGACTATCGGACGGCCTCAAAGAGGTTCTGGCAAACCGTCCGACGCCTCAAAAAAGGGAATCAGTGCCCTGCCAACACCGCATACGGTGCTGGTGGGAACCTGCTAATAGAGACCTGCAATCCCGCGGGAGTACCGCTGGTCTCATGAGACCAGCGCAACCCAGTGCGGCGCAGGACGAAATTTGATATGTGAAGCGGTGCGGGCGGTAAGGTCCTCGTGTGTGTGCGGGTTGCGGGAGAATAAAATTATTTGCGGGACTCCGCAAAATGGAAATATCTTAAAATTAAATTGTTAAAAGAAATAAAATATTATTTATCTGCTGCACAAAAGCAACAAGAACAACTCAAAATAACGTAAATTCTCACGTGGTTCTTGCGAGGAACAAAGACCATAGACCCACACCGAGGCAAAATGTCTGAAGAGCATGACACAGGTGGAGCGCTTAGTGCTACATATATTAGTTCATTATTAAAGAAAGGAACATACAGAACTACAAAGCCAAACAAAGGGAAATCCGATATTTGGAAATGTTTTTCTATAGTATGTGACGGTATGGAAAGCACCTTCCCTTTGCGAGCTGCGACAAATGCAGCAAAATACTCGCATACAGCAGCCACAATTCTGGAACTTCAGGTCTGAAGCGTCATGTGTACACAGTTTTAATGTTTACATGCGGGCAGGAGGGACAAAACTTGAATATTGCGGGCTGGAGCGAAAAAAAAAATCTATATTGTTGCGGGAGCGGGACAGAACCTTGCGGGAGCGGGACTGAAAAATCTGTCCCGCGCAGGTCTCTACCTGCTAACCACGACTGGGGAATTTGTCGGGCGGTGGAAGGAATACTTTGAGGATCTCCTCAATCCTCCCAGGGGGGGCACTCGACCATCACACCTGGCTGAGGTCACTGAGGTTGTTGAGAAGCTTGGCGAGATCCGCCCAGACTACCTCAGGTCTCTGGATGTTGTGGGGCTGTCTTGGCTGACACGCCTCTGGACTGGCAGACCGGGGTGGTGGTTCCTCTTTTTAAGAAGGGGGACCGGAGGGTGATCTCCAACTATTGGGAGATCACACTCCTCAGCCTCCTGGGAAAGTCTATGCCAGGGTACTAGAGAGGAGAATCCGTCCGATAGTGGAACCTCAGCTTCAATGCGGGTTTTGTCCTGGACGTGGAAGACTGGACCAGCTCTATACCCTCTTCAGGATACTGGAGGGTTCCTGGGAGTTTGCCCAACCAGTCCACATGCGATTTGTGTATTTGGAGAAGGCATTCCACCGGGTTCCTTGTGGTGTCCTTTGGGGGGTGCTCTGGGAATACGGGTTAAGAGGCCCATTGTTAAGGGCTGTCCGGTCCCTGTATGATCAGAGCAGGCATTGATGCCGGCATTAAGTCAGACTTGTTCCCAGTGCATGTTGGATTCGGACAGGGCTGCCTTTGTCACCGGTCCTGTTCATTATTTTTATGGATAGGATTTCTAGGCGCAGCTGGGGCTGGAGAGGGTCTGTTTTGGCGACCACAGGATAGCGTCTCTGCTTTTGCCAAGACCTACAGTGTGCGCTGGGGCGGTTTGCAGCTGAGTGTGAAGCGGCTGGGATGAGAATCAACACCTCTAAGCCTGAAGCAATGGTTCTCAGTCAGGTTGGTGGGGAGCTCCTGCCTCAGGTGGAGGAGTTAGGGGAGGATGGAGCGAGAGATCGACAGGTGCAGCTTCTGCAGTAATGCGGTCGCTGTACTGGTCTGTCATTTACCGGTTGATATTCAATGTTACTCTCAGCTATGGTCATGATCTTTGGGTCATGACCGAAAGAATGAGATCCCTGATACAAGCGGCGAAATTCGTTTCCTCCGTGGGGTGGCTGGGCACTCCTTTAGAGATAGGGTGATGATGTTTATTATTCATTCATTTATTTATTTATTTTCTTCCAGAGAAAATAGTAGTAGTAGTAGTAGTAGTAGTACAAACAAAGTAAAGAATAGTTTTGAAATAATCAGTCACAAAGTTTTAGTGACATTAACATATGAAATGAAAAAAAATAATAATTACAAAAAAAGTAAACAATATTTTTATAATAATTAGTCACAAATTTGTGGCTTTTTAGTGACATTAAGAAATGAAAAAAATAATATATAATACTATTTTTAAAAGGAAAGCATATTTATGTATAATATTTAAAAAAATTAACTAGTCACAAGTTTGTGGCTTTTTAGTGACATTAACATACGAAATAAAAGAATTAATAATTGAAAAAAGTAAAGAATATTTTTGCAATAATCAGTCACAAATCTGTGGCGTTTTAGTGAAATTAACATAAATAAAAAAATCCAAAAAAACGTAAAGAATATAAAAAAAATAATAATAATAATAAAAATGTTTTTGTAATAACCAGTCACAAATTGGTGGCTTTTTAGAGACATTAACATAAGAAATAAAAATAATAATTACAAAAAAAAAAGTAAAGAATATTTTTGAAAAGAAAAAATAAAACATAAACATAAGAAATGAAAAAATAATTTACATAAGAAATGCAAAAAAAAAAGTAAAGAACATTTTTGTGTGTGAATTTGCTAGTACGATGTCGGACAATGTAATATGCTCTGGTCCCCTCCTTGCCTACCGGGGTGATGAGATTTACAGCAGACTGCTGGGTCTCAATGGCTGGATGTCGAAGTGGTGCCCAGTTTCTGGATGGACCTGTTGAAAAGAGATGGTCTTCATCCCTCCTGGGGTGGTGCCGCTCTTCTATCTAGAAATATGGCATATAGTCTTAGAGTTCCAACTTGACCAACTAGTGCCCAGGTGTTACGTGTTCGCGTTTTTGTCGTGTGTTTTTCTTCCCTCTCTCTGTTCTCCGCCCTTTACACTCTCAGTCACGGTCATTGGTTCCCGTCACCCATCAATCATCATCAGCGCTGGCGTCACCCATTCCGCAGTCTCCAATCATTCCAAACCACCTCAAATAAAAAAGAGCCCGCCAGACCACCCACAAGCCCCCATTTTGTTTTGCCGTTTGCTCGCTACTTTTTCGGAATACTGATTGTCATTGTATATTGCATTGTTTGATGTTCGTTACTGTGTATTGTTCTCCCGTTCCCTTTTCCACTCATATTGTTAGTTGTCATTCGTTGTGTGTTGTGAGGCCGGGGAGAAGTGGACAGGTAAGAACGTCACGTGACTTAGTAGGAATCTACTTTGTATAGTACATTAGGTTAGGGGCGCGTGCCACCCCATGTACTTTTGTTTTGATCAGAGAGCGTAGTTAAGTTAGGGCGTCACGGACGCTGAAGACATTTTTATTTTCAAATAATTAGTGTTGGTAGATAGTCTAGGGGGGAAGTTAAATAGCTGGAGACGGTTTTGAGTTATTTTCTTTACTTTAGCACCGCCCTCGTCTCTTCTTCCCGTTCCCTTCGTCTTGTGGTTTTTTGTTTCTGTAAATAATGTAAATATTGTACGTGTATATATACCATTTTCTTTTTCTGTTCTATCACCATTGCACCGCGTGTATTTAATCATCACCTACACAAATAAAAAAATTATTATCTTGTACATTAGTTTGCACAGTTGTCTTTGTCCCACACACTATACGCACGTTTTTGATGTCTATCTTTTAAATGTTATACCCCTGTACCCCTAGACCTCACGGGGGTCGTAACATTTTGGGGCTCGTCCGGGATCTTTAAAACCCATCCCAAGACATTAAGAAGCTGTGCGTGCAGGTTGTGTTGTGGCAAAGTGATACCTTTCGTATAGGTCTGGAAGCGGTAGTGTGTAGTGTGTAGTGTTGCGCTCTCTCTGTGTGTGTTTGGTACTGGCAGTAAGCATGGCCTCATTTGATTTGGAAGTATTTATTACTAACCCATCCATTAAACAATTCGACAGTTGTAGAAAAGATGATTTAATAAAAATTGCAGACTATTATAAAATTCCTGTGGTAAGACAAGCTCTTAAGAAAAATATCAAAAGAATGATATTCGACAAATTGACGGAGTTGAGGATTTTTGTGATGCCTGGCGTCGATGTTGTAGAGAGACGGGTCGCTTGGTGCTGACGCGCAACCGCCTAGTGCCTGTTCCTTGGAGGAAGGGCAGAGCGAGACAGGCGCCGAGGTTGAGGCGGACGCCGAGGCCAAGGCTGTCTTGCCGCCTTTTACCCGTTTTCTCCTACTTCTGCTGGGGTCCAAGGAGGATGGGCGATTGAAAGTCCGCTTGGCCCGTTTACAGTATGAGGCACAGGAAAGGGCTCAGGCGCGTCAGGCTGAGTTGGACCTGAGGCTCGAAATCCGCAGGCTTGAGATCGAGGCTGAGAAAGAGGTGAAGCTGCGACAGCTCGAGTTGGACTCTAAGAGTTCTGCTAGAGTTACTGTGCAGTATTCTGTTTCTGCTCCAGTTGTTGATCCATCCTCACCCATGTTTGGCGTAAGCAAGCATATTTCGTTAGTGCCTCCGTTTAGGAGACTGAGGTTGATCGTATTTCAGCGCTTTGAGCGTATCGCATCCTCATTTTGTTGGCGAAAGATGTTTGGTCCCTTCTTCTCCAGTGCAAATTGGTTGGCAAGGCACAGGAGGTTTGTTCAACGTTGTCCTTAGAGGAGAGTCTACAATATGAGACAGTTAAATCAGCCATTCTCCGTGCTTACGAGCTTGTACCTGAAGCATACAGACAGCGATTTAGAAATCATAAAAAACAGAACAGTCAGACTTTTGTTGAGTTTGCGCGCGAGAAAGGCATTCTCTTTGATAAGTGGTGTAACGCGAGTAAGGTAGCAGACTTTAATTCGTTAAGAGAATTAATGTTGTTGGAGGAATTTAAAGATTGTTTGCCCGAACGTGTCGTTGTATACCTGAGCGAACAGAAAGTAGTTTCGTTGTCGCAAGCAGCAGTGTTTGCGGATGAGTTTGTGCTTACGCACAAGAGCGTGTATACTTCCGTGCGGTCAGATAAAAATCCTGCTGTTCAGTCCCAGCCTTCCCGTGTGAAGCCGGTGTCTCTGCAATCTAGAGAGACGAGGGAATGTTTTTACTGCCATAAACAAGGGCATGTAATAGCAGATTGTGTGACATTAAAGCGCAAGCAACAACAACCACCGCCTAAAAGTGTGGGGTTTGTAAATTCTGTCCCTGGTTTTAGTAACGTGTCGCCTGTTGAGTATTGTGCTGACCCTAGCTATAAGCCGTTCTTGTGTAAGGGGTTAATTTCATTTTCTGGAAAACCCGAAGATCAACGGGAAATTCAGATGCTCAGAGATACGGGAGCCGCGTACTCGTTTTTGGTCGAAAGTGCGTTACCTTTGTCGGATCAGTCATTCTGTGGGTCGAGTATTTTAGTGCAAGGAATTGAAATGGGGTTCGTAAAGGCACCCTTACACCAAATACACTTGCAATGTGAGCTAGTTACTGGGTTTGTGTCGGTCGCTGTTCGCCCTTCTCTTCCTATTAAGGGAGTTTCGTTCATTCTTGGCAATGATTTAGCGGGTGGTAAAGTAATGCCAGCTTTAGAGGTTGTTGATCATCCTTGTAGTGTTTCTGGCCCGGATGAGTTGTATAAGAGTTACCCTGATGTCTTCCCCGCATGCGTTTTGACGCGCGCCCAGTCACGGAAGATGATCGATTCTGTTGACTTGTCAGAATCATTTTTAGCTCCTATGCTTGCTGAAAATGTGGAAAAAGTAGAGAATGTTACTTTTGGAAAACGACAAGCAGAGACAATAAGTTTGAAATTAGACGGTGATTTTCTAAATGTACCTGTGTCTCGGTCACAAATTATCGCTGCGCAGAAAAAGGACGGATCTTTGGCGAAATGTTTCCAATCTGCTGTCTCTCCAAAGGATAGCAAGGAAAAGGTTGCTTATTTTGTGGAGGACGGCTTGTTAATGCGCAAATGGTACTCCAATACTGAAACTGACGCTGACTGGAATATCGTGTATCAGATTGTTATTCCTTCTGCTTATCGTCAGCATGTCTTGTGTTTAGCGCACGATCATGTGTTGTCAGGGCACCTTGGTATCACGAAAACATATGATAGACTTCTTAGACATTTTTTTTGGCCAGGATTAAAGAAGGATGTCGTGGAATTTTGCCGAACTTGCCACACTTGTCAGAGCGTGGGAAACCGAATCAGGTCGTTCCTCCGGCTCCGCTTTCTCCTATTCCAGTTCTCGGAGAACCCTTTGAACATGTTATTATTGACTGTGTCGGCCGCTTCCTAAAACAAAGTCAGGGAATCAGTTTCTGTTAACAATCATGTGCACTGCTACAAGATTCCCAGAGGCAATTCCACTTCGCAAAATTACTGCTCCTGTGATTATCAAAGCCTTGATAAAGTTTTTTGCTACATTTGGTTTACGAAAATTGTACAGACTGATCAAGGAACCAATTTTATGTCTAAGATATTTAATCAGGTTTTAAAATCACTTTCCATCACCCATCGAATATCAAGTGCGTATCATCCGGAGAGTCAAGGCGCACTTGAGCGGTTTCACCAAACTCTGAAGTCCATGTTAAAAAGTACTGTGCAGACACGAATAGGGATTGGGATGAAGGTGTCCCATTGGTATTGTTTGCAGTCCGTGAAAGCGGTGCAGGAGTCACTCTGGTTCAGTCCTGCTGAGCTTGTTTTCGGTCATACGGTTCGAGGACCACTCAAACTGTTAAAAGAAAACATAATGGAAATTGAGAAAAGCCCTAAGACTAATGTGCTCAATTATGATAGTCGGTTTAGAGAACGGTTACATAAAGCTTGCGATTTGGCAAAAGAGTCGCTTACAGCTGCGCAGAACGTGATGAAGCGACGGTATGACTCTAAGGCTGTCCCGCGTTCTTTTCAAGCTGGTGACTGAGTTCTTGTGTTGTTGCCCATCCCAGGGTCTGCCTTGTCTGCCCGCTTTTCTGGTCCTTACGTTGTGCAAGAGAAATTGAGTGAGACAGACTATGTAATTCGTACTCCTGAAAGGAAACGCCAGTCGAGAGTGTGTCACATAAACATGTTGAAGGCGTATCATCATAGAGAGTCTCCACAAGTGAAAGCTGATGAGGTGGCAGCTACACCTGTTGTTTCTTCAGTCGCTGTAGTTGGCGAGGTTACATCTCCTGCTCTGGTATCTGCTGCTGATGAGGATGGCCTTGTGTTGCGAAATGCTCCTCAACAGTGCGCCCGGCTAAGCAATTCAGAAATGCTGGGGAAGTTGCCTTCAATTCTCTCTCACTTGTCTGAGTTACAGCAACGTGACATTATACAGTTAATTCACAAATTTCCCACTCTATTTAATGACACCCTACGCAGACCTCAGTGTTACAACATGATATAAATGTCAATAATTCTCCCCTATCAAACAACACGCTTACCGCATTAACCCGGTAAAGCGAGCTGTTATGAGGAAGGAAGTCAAATACCTTGTTGAAAATGACCTAGCTACTCACAGTTGTAGTCCGTGGAGTTCTCCGTGTGTTCTTGTGCCTAAACCAGACGGAACGTTTCGTTTTTGCACGGATTATCGTAAGGTTAATGCTGTTACGGTACCTGATTGCTTTCCTCTCTTCCCGTATGGAAGATTGCGTGGACAACCTTGGGGCTGCCCGGGGCTAAAAGGCTTACTGGCACTGGCAGGTGCCATTGACTCCACGAGCTTCAGAGATTTCTGCCTTTGTAACACCAGATCACTTCATGCAATATAAAGTTATGGCCTTCGGGTTGCGCAATGCACCAGCTACATTTCAAAGGTTGGTGAATACAGTTTTGTCAGGTGTCTCAAATTGTAATGCCTACCTAGACGATTTGGTAGTGTACTCGTCTGAATGGTCAGAACACATTTCGTTGTTAACCACTGTCTTTACACGACTTGCCAAAGCTACACTCACCCTAAATTTAGCCAAATGCGAATTTGGTCAAGCAACAGTTACCTACCTCGGTAAAGAAGTTGGTCAAGGTCAGGTTCGCCCCGTTGCTGCCAAAGTTTCCGCCATAGCCGAGTTTCCTGTTCCTACCACCAGACGCGAGTTACGCCGATTTTTAGGCATGGCTGGATACTATCGCAGTTTTTGTCGGAATTTTTCCAGTGTGGCCTGTTCCCTCACAAATTTACTTAGTCCAACCAATCAATTCGTTTGGTCATCTGAGTGCCAGCAGGCATTTGAGAATATCAAAGCGTTGTTATGCTGTACCCCTGTTCTCGCTGCTCCAGACGTCTCGTTCCCTTTTAAACTGGAAGTCGATGCGAGTGCCGTAGGTGCCGGTGCCGTACTTCTCCAAGAAGACCAAAGTGGCGTTGAACATCCTGTATGTTATTTTTCTCGGAAATTTAATAAACACCAGCTCAACTATTCCACCATCGAAAAAGAAGCTCTTGCGTTACTGTTAGCACTACAATTTTTCGAAGTTTACATCGGATCCAGTTCTGTTCCTGTTACTGTCTACACAGATCACAATCCTTTAGTTTTCCTGTCCCGCATGTACAATCAGAATCAGCGTCTTATGCGCTGGGCTTTGATCATACAAAATTATAATCTTGAAATTTGCCACAAGAAAGGAGTAGACAATGTAGTGGCAGATGCTCTTTCTAGATGTGTTTAGTTGTTTTTGGATGGTGTTGTGATTGTTAACAAACAATATTGTTATATGTTTGTTCTTATGGGTGGGGGTGTTACGTGTTCGCGTTTTGTCGTGTGTTTTTTCTTCCCTCTCTCTGTTCTCCGCCCTTTACACTCTCAGTCACCGGTCATTGGTTCCCGTCACCCATCAATCATCATCAGCGCTGACGTCACCCATTCCGCAGTCTCCAATCATTCCAAACCACCTCAAATAAAAGAGCCCGCCAGACCACCCACAAGCCCCATTTTGTTTTGCCGTTTGCTCGCTACTTTTTTCGGAATACTGATTGTCATTGTATATTGCATTGTTTGATGTTCGTTACTGTGTATTGTTCTCCCGTTCCCTTTTCCACTCATATTGTTAGTTGTCATTCGTTGTGTGTTGTGAGGCCGGGGAGAAGTGGACAGGTAAGAACGTCACGTGACTTACATTGCAACACGTAGGAATCTACTTTGTATAGTACATTAGGTTAGGGGCGCGTGCCACCCCATGTACTTTTGTTTTGATCAGAGAGCGTAGTTAAGTTAGGGCGTCACGGACGCTGAAGACATTTTTATTTTCAAATAATTAGTGTTGGTAGATAGTCTAGGGGGGAAGTTAAATAGCTGGAGACGGTTTTGAGTTATTTTCTTTACTTTAGCACCGCCCTCGTCTCTTCTTCCCGTTCCCTTCGTCTTGTGGTTTTTTTGTTTCTGTAAATAATGTAAATATTGTACGTGTATATATACCATTTTCTTTTTCTGTTCTATCACCATTGCACCGCGTGTATTTAATCATCACCTACACAAATAAAAAAATTATTATCTTGTACATTAGTTTGCACGGTTGTCTTTGTCCTACACACTATACGCACGTTTTTAATGTCTATCTTTTAAATGTTATACCCCTGTACCCCTAGACCTACGTGGGGTCGTAACACCAGGTCAGGAAGGAGACAAACTGTTTTCTTTCATCTTTTTAATTGTAACTACGCAGCCGTCAGCTACAGTTGCACATCAGTTAGTGAGCTATAGATCCCCTGAGGAAAAATTACACTCTTTCTCTATTATAGGAGAAGAAGACTTATAGAAACTTGTTAAATCATCTAAACCAGCAACATATATGTTAGACTCTATTCCATCTAAACTATTAAAAGATTTGCTTCCAGAAGTCATAGATCCTATTTTGAACATTATTAATTCATCATTGTCATTAGGATATGTTCCCAAAACCTTCAAACTGGCAGTAGTTAAGCCTCTTATTAAGAAACCACATCTTGACCCCAAAGACTTAGGAAATTACAGACCAATCTCTAATCTCCTTTTCTGTCAAAGATACTAGAAAAGGTAGTATCCTCACAACTGTATTCCTTTTTAGAAAAAATGGTATCTGCGAGGATTTCCAATCAGGTTTTAGACCGTACCATAGTACTGAGACTGCTCTCATTAGAGTTACTAATGACCTGCTTCTATCATCGGATCGTGGTTTTATCTCGTTATTAGTGCTATTAGATCTTAGCGCAGCATTCAATACTATTGATCACAACATTCTCTTGGATAGACTAGAAAACTATGTTGGCATTAGAGGAAGCGCCTTAGCATGGTTTAAATCATCAGTTTGTAGCAGTAAATGAGGAAGTATATCGCTCACAAGTGAAATATGGAGTTCCTCAAGGCTCAGTGCTAGGACCGTTACTTTTCAACCTATACATGTTACCTCTGGGAGATATATTATCAGGAGACATAGTGTTAGCGTTCACTGCTATGCTGATGATACTCAGCTCTAGATTTCAGTGCAGCCTGGTGATACACACCAAATTGAGAATCTAACAGAATGCATAGTCGATATAAAAAACTGGATGATGAGTAACTTCTTAATGCTAAATTCTGAAAAAAACGGAGGTGCTAATAATTGGACCTAAAAACGCCACATATAATAATCTAGAACACTGTCTAACACTTGATGGCTGCTCTGTTAATTGTTCTTCATCAGTTAGGAACCTAGGTGTGCCGTTTGACAGCAATCTTTCCTTCGACAACCATGTTTCCAGCATCTGTAAGACTGTGTTTTTCCATATTAAAAATACATCCAAATTACGACCTATGCTTTCAACCTCTAATGCAGAAATGTTAATTCATGCGTTTATGACGTCAAGGTTAGATTATTGTAATGTTTTATTGGGTGGTTGTTCTGCACACTTGATAAACTTCAGCTGGTCCAAAACGCAGCAGCTAGAGTCGTTACTAGAACTAGGAAGTATGATCATATTAGCCCGGTTCTGTCAACACTGCACTGGCTCCTATCAAACATCAGATAGATTTTAAAATCTTATTAATTACCTATAAAGCCCTGAATGGTTTAGCTCCTCAATACTTGAGCGAGCTCTTATCACATTATAGTCCTGCACGACCGCTGCATTCTCAAAACTCTGGCCATTTGATAATACCTAGAATATCAAAATCGACTGCGGGCGCCAGATCCTTTTCCTATCTAGCACCTAAACTCTGGAACAATCTCCCTAACTCTAACAGACACACTCTGCCAGTTTAAATCTAGATTAAAGACACATCTTTTTAACCTAGCCTACACATAACACACCAACACACTTTTTATTATTCAAATCTGTTAAAGGATTTTTAGGCTGCATTACTTAGAACCGCTGGAATCGGGAACACTACTCCTAAAACACAATGTACTTGTGACATCATAGAAAGAATGGCATCTACGCTAATATTAGTCCTGTTTCTTTCTTAATCTGTTTTACAGTTTGTATCCAGACTAGATGGTGGATCAGCACCCAGAGATTATGTTCATCAGAGACCAGAACACCTAGATGCGCTCTGTGGACCGATCACCAGATCCTGATGCACACACACACACACACACACACACACACACACACACACACACACACACACACACACACACACACACACACACACACACACACACACACACACACACACAAACAAACAAACAAACAAACACACAAACAAACACAAACAAAAAGAAAGTCATTTACGCTATCTGACACAGCAGCATTTAAAATTGAACTGAAATTTAAGTGCTGGGCGTCCGGTTAGAGGAGAACGGGCCCCAACTGAGTCTGGTTTCTCCCAAGGTTTTTTTTTCTCCATTCTGTATGGATGGGTGTTACGTGTATCTGTGACTTTAATATGATTGAGCCCATAGGTGGTGTTGGGGGAATTCCGTTCCATGAGTGGTGACGTCATTGAGGATTCCGGATATAAAGGCCATCAGGTGAAAATGGCGGTCTCTCTCTCTCTCTTTCTCTCTCTTTTTTTTTCTCTCTCTCTTTCTCTCTCTCTCTCTTTCTTTGTTCTACGTTTCCCACGGTTCTGGTGGCGTCTCCCTTATTGCCTCTTTTGAGGCTGGTATTTTGTTTTGTTTAACGAATTTTGTTTTTATGTGGTTTCTTTTTGATTACCTTATCAGTAGCGGGTAGTTTATCTTATTAGTTCACGTTTTGTTGAGTTAGTAAGAGCTGAGGGAGGGAAGTAGTTGTCCGGAAGACTCACCCGTTCTGGTTTTGTTTGTCGGCAGACAGGTAAGAGCTGCAATCCGAGAACAGGGGTAGTCAGGGGCTTGCTTCCTTAGTTTTCCTACCCGCGATTTGTTATTCTTCATGTTTCGTTTATAAGTCATGTGAATTGTTTTTTTTTATTATTTTGAGAATTATTCAATAAATGGAGGTGTCTTAAATTCATATCGGGTGTTGTGACTCTTTTATATGTTCGGCCTGTATATTTTTCGTTTGTTTTTATTTAAGCGAGCCACAAATCAGTTATGGGCCGTAACATATTTGGGGGCTCGTCCGGGATGAATTCGGTGCATTTTAGTTAGATTTTCGTTTTTTTAAATTTCCTAGTTACTTTGTAATTGAGTCACAATGGTCTGATGTGAATTTTCAAAATGTTCTTTTCTTCGTAATTTTGTTAGACGTTAGTTTTCCAAAATGTTTGAATTGGTAGAGTTTATTTCCAACCCAACGCAGGCAGAGTTATTTCAGATTAATAGGACTGATCTTATGAAAATTGCTGCTCACTATAAAGTTAGTTTTCGTAATACTTCATCTAAAGCGTGAACTTCAGATTCTATTAGTTGATTCGTTTGCATAAACAAGGCGTTTTTGGTGATGAAGAAAGTGGGTAGATTATCCTGATCCAGTTGAGGTTAGTTCAGAAGATCTTGCTCTGCACGTTAAGAAGTTGGAGTTGGAAGCTAAAGAGCATGAAAGAGTTTTGTTAAAAGAAATGGGATTGTGAGAAAGAAAGACGGAGAGAGCGTGAGAGACATGAGCTTGAATTGAAGAAGCTTGAGATGGAACAAGCTTGCCGCCTGAAACAACTTGAGCTGAGAGCTCGTGAAGGGGAGTAGTTGATGCTCCTGATTTTGGCGTGAGTCGCAATATTCGTATTGTTCCTCCTTTTCGAGAACAAGAGGTAGATAAGTTTTTGCTCTTTTTGAACGTGTTGCCATTAACCTTAAATGGCCGAAAACATTTTGGCCCATGTTGTTACAATGTGTTCTCGTAGGGAAGGCTCAAGAAGCTTATTCTTCGTTATCACTGGAAGAGTCTCTTGATTATGATCAGGTAAAAGCTGCCGTTCTTAAAATCTATGAACTGGTTCCTGAGGCTTATCGCCAAAAATTTCGTAGTCATCGGAAAACTGATGATGAAACCTATGTTGAATTTGTTCGTGAGAAGGAATCAATGTTTGATCGGTGGTGTGCTTCGATGAAAGTAAAATCTTATGAGGATCTTCGTGAGCTGATTCTTTTGGAAGAATTTAAAAACTGCTTACCCGAACGTGTTGTAATGTATCTAAATGAGCTAAATGAGCAAAAATGAGCAGAAACTTCCATCTGCTAACAATAATCGCCCGGCCAAACGCCATTCTGAGCGCACTTTGTCTGTGGATAAAGTGGAGAGTTCTAAGCTGGTGTCCTCACTTATTTGTTTTTATTGTAAGAAGCAGGGACACATTATTGCAGAGTGCAATGCACTCAAAAAGAAAAACCGTAACCCTAAATCGGTAGGTTTATTGATGACGTCCTCGGCACTTTCGGAAGGACTGGAGTCGTTAGCTTCACAAGCTGATATTTGTAAAGAAAAGGGGTATGTGCCGTTCATAATGGATGGTTTTGTATCTTTGGTTGGTAAAGCAAATCAGCGAAAACCAATCAAGATATTTTTGTGACACAGGAGCTGCTCAGAGTTTTATTTTAGAAGAAATATTACTGCTGTCTGATGAGAGCTCTATTGGTTTGAGTGTCTTGGTACAGGGATTTGAGATGGGCTTTGTGAACGTGCCTTTGCACGAGATTGAAATTGAGTCCTCCCTTGTTACTGGCCGCGTTGTTGTTGGGGTGCGACCGTGTCTTCCTGTTCGAGACGTTACGTTTATTTTGGGGAATGACTTGGCGGGAGGAAAAGTTTTTGCTAGCCCTGAGGTAACCAGTGTTCCTTTTCCCTGCATTACTCCTGATGCATTAGCTCGGAAATATCCCGAGGTATTTCCTTTGTGCGCTGTTACTCGCGCTATGTCACAGAGATTAAAAGAGAAAAGCCATGGGAAGTCAGAAGATGGGTGTAAATTCGATCTGAGTGATATGTTTCTCACGAGTTCAGATCTGGGGAAAGTGAAGTGTTCAAATTCTGTTGGTTTGGACATCGCCGTCAAGAAGCTAGACGAACCTTCTTTAGGGCTTGTTAAATTATCTCTGTCACGCGAGCAGCTTATTTTTGAGCAGAGGAAAGACAAGGACATGTCACCCCTCTTTGAAGCTGTTGTTCCCTATTTGAGCAACTTGAGAGTGTATCGCAAGGATACTTTGTTGAAGATGGTGTGCTGATGAGGAAGTGGAGACCTTCAAATACTGCTGCTGCTGATGATGAATGGCAGAGTGTTAAGCAGGTAGTAGTTCCTTCCTCATATCGTTTTGAAATCCTGAGACTTGCACATGACGGTCCATTTGCCGGTCATTTGGGAGTAAATAAACGTATATGATCGTGTGCTCCGACATTTTTCTGGCCTGGTTTAAAAAAATGTAGCAAGTTACTGCCGAAGTTGCCATGTGTGTCAGAAGATTGGAAAACCGAACCAAACCATTCCACCTGCTCCGCTGTATCCAATTCCAGCTATTGGTGAACCATTGCGAGAGTGCTGATCGACTGTGTCGGTCCCTTGCCTCGTCGAAGTCCGGTAACCAGTATTTACTGACAATAATGTGTGCATCTACACGTTTTCCAGAGGTAATACCTTTACGGAAAATTACTGCTCCAGTAATGGTGAAATCGCTTCTTAAGTTCTTCTCCCTGTTTGGCCTTCCTCGTACTATTCAATCAGATCAAGGTACGAATTTTATGTCTCGTGTGTTTAAACAAGTTCTGGATCAGTTGCATATTCAACACTCCACTTCTAGTTGTTACCATCCAGAAAGCCAAGGAGCACTCGAACGGTTCCACCAGACTTTAAAATCAATGCTTCGTGCGTTCTGTCTAGAGTTTCAGAAAGACTGGGATGAGGGAGTGCCTATGGTTATGTTTGCAGTAAGGGAGGTAGTACAGGAGTCTTTGGGCATCAGTCCTAACGAGCTGGTGTTTGGACACACTGTTCGTGGTCCACTGAAGCTGATCAAAGATCACTGGTCTAATGACTCGAGTCTAAACAATGTCCTTGACTACGTTTCAGAGTTCCGTTTAAAATTGCACCGTGCATGTGAGTTGGCCAAAGAGAATTTGAAGATGTCACAACAGCGAATGAAAAAAACGTTTCGATCGTAGTGCTAAACTTTGTAGTTTTTTTCCTGGTGATAGGGTGCTAGTGCTGTTACCAGTATCAGGATCTGCACTGCAGGCCCGGTACTTCGGTCCTTATCAGGTAAAAGAGAAGGTGAGTGAACTTAACTACGTAATATCGACATCCGATCGAAAGAGACTCGTTTGTGTCACATTAATATGCTAAAACCTTATTTTGACCGAAAGCCAGATCTGTTTGGACCGAAGTCTGTTGCGTTAACTGTTTCACCCACAGATTCTTCGGTGATCAAAGAACAGGCGCTGCTCAGTGCTGATTCACCTGTTGATGAGACGCTGTCTAGTGCTGAAATTTTGACCTGTCCATTATCTTCTAATACTAATAGCACCTGTGTCTCGATCATAATTGAGGATGATATTAACTTTCCCTCTGTGGAGCTGGTGGTGGGAAGGTTGAAAAATTCTGAGGTGATCGAAATCTTGACACGTTTCTTTCCCATCTGACTGCTGCTGAATGCGCTGATGTGACTAATGTCATTCGGACTTATAATAACTTGTTTTCTGACATCCCTTCTCGTACTTCGTTGATGGAACATGATATTGATGTTGGCGATTCATTGCCTATTAAACAGCACGCATTTCGAGTAAGTCCTGAAAAACGATTGCAGCTGAAAAAGAGGTGACCTTCATGATAGAAAGCGACATAGCCGAGCCGAGCTTTAGTTCATGGAGCTCACCTTGTTTGCTAGTAAAAAATCTGACGGCTCATTTCGTTTTTGCACTGATTTTAGCGCGTTAATGCAGTTACAAAACCAGACAGTTATCCTTTGCCTCGCATGGAAGACTGCGTGGATCGTGTCGGAAACGCGCTGTGTTCGTGACTAAGATCGACTTGCTTAAAGGGTATTGGCAGGTGCCTTTGACTGAGCGCAAAAGCGATCTCTGCGTTCGTAACACCTGACCATTTCCTTAACTATACGGTCATGGCTTTCGGTTTTGAAATGCACCGCAACCTTTCAGAGGTTGGTGAACCGTGTCATCGAAGGCATGCATAATGTGGAGGCTTATTTGGATGACCTAGTGGTCTATAGCGAGTCTTGGTCAGAACACATATAGCAGCTTGACACGTTGTTTAATCGTTTGTCTCGTGCGAATCTTACGGTCAATCTAGCGAAATGCGAATTTGGTCGCGCCACGGTAACTTATTTAGGAAAGATTGTTGGCGGTGGTCAAGTTCGTCCGGTTGAGTCTAAGGTGGAGGCTATCACTCGTTTTCCGGTGCCCAATACACGCCGTGATCTTCGACGATTTTTGGGTATGGTGGGATATCAAAGCCCTCCTGGTTAACTTTCCTATTTTATCTGCCCCTGATTTTTCGTCTCAGTTATTGCTTGCCGTTGATGCAAGTGACACGGGTGCGGGGCTGTACTTCTCCAACGAGATCAGGGTGATATTGAGCACCCTGTTTGCTATTTTTCGCGAAAATTCAATAAACATCAGCGACATTATTCCACCATTGAGAAGGAGACGCTTGCTCTCGTCCTTGCTCTTAAGCATTTTGATGTTTATGTAGGCTCTGTTTCGTATCCGTTGATTGTCTACACGGATCATAACCCCTTAGTCTTTTTGAATCGAATGAAAAACGATAACCAACGTTTGATGCGTTGGAGTTTGTTTCTACAGGCGTTCGAATTAGACATTCGGCACATTCGTGGTAAAGATAATGTTGTTGCTGATGCTTTATCTCGTGTCTAATTGGAATAAATTGTAACTTTTTCCTGTTTTACATAAAACAAAAGGAAAAGGTAAGATCACTTATTTCTACAATTTATTCACTTAAGGGTGAGGTGTTACGTGTATCTGTGACTTTAATATGATTGAGCCCATAGGTGGTGTTGGGGGAATTCCGTTCCATGAGTGGTGACATCATTGAGGATTCCGGATATAAAAAGGCCGTCAGGCTAAAATCTCTCTCTCTCTCTCTCTCTCTCTCTCTCTCTCTCTCTCTCTCTCTCTCTCTCTCTCTCTCTCTCTGAGATGGCCCGAGATGTGCACAAGTTCGTTAAGGTAGTCAAAGCTCACTCAGTTTCTTTTATACATTTCATATAGATTTAAGGTTATCATTTCCATTCTTTGTTTGGTTTATTTTCTTTAATCACGTTTATAGTAACTACACAACACACATCTGTTAAACAATTACTTTTATTTTTGTTTGCATACCTTTTTCATCACTTTCACTCACAATCGCGGTTCATTTGGAGTGCACACAGATGGATTGCATTGTATTTTGTTATTAATATTTGTTTCTATTCTGAGTTTAAGTCACCGGCCTGGCTAGCCGCGGATGGGAGAGTTGCGATACTTGGGGAAATTGGAGTCCTGGCGGGAACAAGGGATTTGTTTATTGGTTCCGCCTGGATGTACCATTGGCTAAGGTGGAATGGGGGAAAACGGAGAATTGAGGATTTTTGTTATTAATTGTTTGGGGGTTTGGATTGTAGTTATTTATTTAGTTTTTTCTTCAATATTAATTTAGAATTGTATTGTTTGCTGTTGTCATTTATTTTTGTGTTGAATGTTTAATGTAATGTAACTTTTTTTTGGTGTCTCCCCTTTTTGTGTTGTAATGGGCCCATCTTTTCCTTTATAAGCTGTGTGTTTTGTTTATTTGGGGGAATCGGCCAGCTTACCCCTGTGTGAGTTCTTGTCTTGTTGTTTTCATTTGTTTTTGTTGTTTTCACTGGTTTTTGTTGCAACCAGTTTGATTTACTTGATTTGGGTAAATAAAGACCCATTTTTTTTGTGTAAACCTGGGTGTTCCTTTTCTTGACCTCTCGGTCCCTCTCTCTCTCTCTTTCTTTGTTCTACGTTTCCCACGGTTCTGGTGGCGTCTCCCTTATTGCCTCTTTTGAGGCTGGTATTTTGTTTTGTTTAACGAATTTCGTTTTTATGTGGTTTCTTTTTGATTATCTTATCAGTAGCGGGTAGTTTATCTTATTAGTTCACGTTTTGTTGAGTTAGTAAGAGCTGAGGAGGGAAGTAGTTGTCCGGAAGACTCACCCGTTCTGGTTTTGTTTGTCGGCAGACAGGTAAGAGCTGCAATCCGAGAACAGGGGTAGTCAGGGCTTGCTTCCTTAGTTTTCCTACCCGCGATTTGTTATTATTTATGTTTCGTTTATAAGTCACGTGAATTGTTTTTTTTATTATTTTGAGAATTATTCAATAAATGGAGGTGTCTTAAATTCATATCGGGTGTTGTGACTCTTTTATATGTTCGGCCTGTATATTTTTCGTTTCTTTTTATTTAAGCGAGCCACAAATCAGTTATGGGCCGTAACAATGGGGTTTATGGTTCCTCTGGCTTGCTTTGTTGGGGACACTTAACTTCTAGTGATTATCGTTGAATTGATTACAGAGACCGTCTCTGCATTTAATAAGAAATTGTTCACTCTCGTCATTATACATCCCTGTCATTGTATTCTTCTGCTTTATACTGTACTGTGTTTTGATGCAACCTGTGTTGTTAAAAGCGCTATATAAATAAAAATGATTGATTGAAATTTCAGAATGATCACTTATTCCTAAAAAAACCTGTATTTCCCTTTTAATTAAACATAATTCTATCCTGCTTTGTGTTAAATCTCCTATTACCACTTGACTACTAGAAAACTCCTAAATGGGTTTTGTTCCTTCAAACATCAATCATGTCATGTTTTTACACATTTAAGTATTTTCTAGACACATCAGATTTTAAATTTGCCCTCCTGGAAACATCTAATCTTGTGCACTTAACATTAAAAACCCATACCAAAATACATTTACCTTTACATAATGGTTTAATTTTTTTAAAGAGTGTAATTGTGGTGTGCTCTGTTTATATGATAAAAGCTGTTTATGATAAAAAGTAAGGATCCTCGTGTCCTGTAAGAGTCACATCTCGTGGCGCTTTGCCAGAAAGAAAGTGTCGCAAATAAGAGAGAAAAAAAAAGGCAGAATTCTGACTTTATATCTCGCAATTCTGAGAAAAAAAAAAAAAGTGAATTGTGAGAAAGTCTTTTTATTCAGTGGCGGAAACGGGCTTCCATATAAGGCAGAGTGGAAAGGCGAGCTAAAAAAAAAAAAAAAAAAAAAAAAAAGCAGCACGTGAGCTTGAAAAAAAAAAAAAAAAAAAAAAAAAGCACGTGAGCTTCCAATGTGACGTCACAACGCAGCGGCTATAGAAGACCCGCTCGCGCTTCTAACGGCAGACGCGTATCTAGTTGAGTGAGCGGTTAGAAGCAGCGACTGATTCCACTCACTTAAACTATTCAGATTCACGATTTACAGACAGTCTTTTCAGAATATTCACACTGTTCACAAATGTCTACAACTGAGGGCAAGCCTCTCGCTCGAGCCGCCTGGGCTTCGAAACCTTCGAGTTTCAAAAGTGTCGATTCAACCGATTCGATGGAGAACAGCCCAGCAGCTGAGATGGACATCAACAGCAGTAAGTAGTGTTATTTTACTTTCTCGGTCTGAGCTCAGTCTTTGGCTCAGTTTTTGACTTTGCTTTCCAGCAAAATATGAACTTGTATGCTCGCTCGTCCAGAGGAGCCAAACAGCTCAGAGAGATATTTTTGTCATACTATGGGCTATCTATAACAGTTTAATAACGAAACCCCAGAATTCATAGAGCCAATAAATATTACAAAACAATAGGGTAAACAGAGCAAACTCGAACAGAAACTTTTTGTTAGCAATGCAAATTTATTCATAAAATAGTTTAGCAGGTGGAAAGCTACATGACATTTCTTACTAGTTCTTGAAGCAGTTAAACTTAAAAGATTCGCTGTTAGTAGACTCTGAACACAACTAAGACGTCACGATAAGAGGTAAAACCGGCCTTTACCTTAACTGCAGATTTTTCTATGTCTCATTATTAGAGCTGTACTATTTTCAGCTTGAATCAGTTCACTGTCAGAAATGTGTCGAAAAGTAATCTGTTTCTGATCTGTGGTTAGAGATGTTTGTTTCTAATATTTTTCTGTTTCTCTTCTTCATTCCAGGCACAGCTATCAAAGGGAAAGAAGGAGAAAGCGAGAGTCGTCTTCAGGAAGCTGTGCAAAGCTGTGAAGCGGCGGTTCTTCCTTGGCCGGACCGAGTGGAGAGTCTCTCAGCTCAGACGGACGCTCATCTGGACGATCATGAGGGGCGCCTGTCCCAGGTCCGTCAGCTGCCGTGGATCCTGCTGTTCCTGAGCTGCTGTGTCTGCCGGGGCAGGTGTGCGCCGATCTGGAGCTGCCGCTGTATGTGCCGTGTTCCTCCAGGATCATCGAGGAAACGCCTGTTCCAGATTCATCTGCTCTGAATCCGAGTCACAGTGAGCCATTGTTACTTTACTTATTGTTATTTCTGTCTGTCAATAATTAATTGGCAGCATCTGTTTCCACTAAGTGTAAATAGCAATAGAGGTTATTTTGCAGTGAAAATAGCATATTTTCTTAGCTATTGATTCAGTTTACACTAAGAGCAAATAGCAATGGATTCTATTGACACCATTTTCTGTTATTTATACAACTTATTGCAAAAAGTGCCAATTATCTGCATCTCCGTACTGTAGTACATTATAAAACAGTATGCAATAGTAATGTATTAAATGTACACGGTAGACTTAATAAGACTTAATAATTTGACAATGACATTTGTTGTGCTGTTTCCATGTTTAATTAGTAGTTCACAGTAATCTGTGGTCAGGGATGTTTCTAATGGTTTGCTCTTCATGTGTTTCAGAAAAAGCTAAGAAAGGAAGGAAGAGAAAAGCTGTCCGTGCCTTCTTCCGGAGAGCATGTAAGGCTGTGAAGCAGCTCTTCCCCTGCTGTGACCAGGACAGAGTCCAGCCTCCTAAAGCAGAGCCGCATCTCGAGCAATCCCAGCTCGTTCTGCCGGAGGAGCAGGACCAGGTCTCTGCAGACCTCCAGTCCTCTCCTGAGGAGGAAGAAGATGTCCCGAGATTGAGGCCCATGATGCAGTTCTGCTCTCTCCAGTGTCTGGTTCCGGGTCGGTTCAGTGTCACCGTCGATCAAGTCAGAAAAGACACCGGACACAGTGTCTCCTGATCCAGAAATCGATTTGCCCCAAGGTGAGCCATTACCGCTTGGCAACATGTCATTTCTGCTCTGTCTTATTTTCTCTTTATTGATGCTATAGACTTTTCCAAATTTACTAGCCACTCAACATTTTCACTGGCCATCATTTTGTTGTTGGGAAATTACATCAACTTTTAACTTCAACTCTGCTGTTGACAATCAAAGGAACTTACAGTCCATCTTCTGTTTCTGTGTGCTTTTCAGGATCCACTGTGTCTTTGTTTGAAGTGGGACATTTGATCGCTTCCGGGAACTTCGGCAAGGTCTATGAGGAACACATTTATTCAGCGACAAAGTGAAGGTCGCTCTGAAGTGTATTCCCAAAGCGCAAAGCGGACCGCTATCTTGACATTGTAAGTTGGCTAAACCTGCAGAATAAGTGTGTTTTATAACCTGTAGCTGACATGCAGCTGGAACAGAAGACGGCAAACTAACAGATCTTGTGTTTGTCTCTCCTCAGCCTGGTCACCCAAACCGGTGCTTGCTGAAGTGGCTCTGATGCTCCGGCTGGGAGAAGCTCCCTTGTGCCCCAACATCATTCGGCTACACCAGTGGGTGGAGAATGAGAGCAGCTTCACTCTCATTATGGATTACCCTGAACCCTGCAGGACCTTGGAGGATTACATCTTGTTCAACGGCCCCATCAGTGAAGCACAAGCACGCTTGTTCATGTATCAAGTGCTTGATGCCGTCAAACACTGCCATAAGCATGGAGTTTATCACGGTGATATCCGCTCAAGGAACATCCTGGTAACTCTCCACAGTCTGGAGCTCAATCTCATTGACTTCCGCTGCGCTCGTCTGATCCGCAGCGAGGGATTTAACAGCAGCGAATACCAAGGTGAGTCCTGCTGATGATCACGTGACGTTGTGTTGTTGATGGTGAAGCGTACAGAAGCACTGAAACCGTGTGTCTTTTTTTTTTAACAGGATCAGAGGCATACACCCCTCCTGAGGTCCTCATGCACTCTGTTTTCCACGCCGCAGAAGCAGGCGTCTGGGCACTGGCAGTTCTGCTCTTTGAGATCATGCACAGATATCTGCCATTTGAAAGCTTTGATGCCATTCAGCATGGCTACCTCAAGATGGATCCCACCTTATCCACTGGTGAGCACTCAGTTTTCCTGTTCAGATGACGTTTACTGTTACGTTTGATGTGAGGATACTAACCATGCTCTCTCTGAACTCTTCCCAGCGTACCATGACCTTATTTTCCATAGTTTGAGCCGTAATCCAGCTCACCGGCTGACGCTCCAGCAGCTGGAAGAGCACCGCTGGATGATACTCTGGAGGTCTAGGTAAAGCGAAGACTGTTTTCATGCACATCAGAGCACAGGCAGACAGCAAAATACAAAGAATGAAAAGAATGTAATATTTCAGAGTGCTGCTGTCTGTAGAAACTAAAACATA
>NC_056718.1:61494-113655 GCF_018831695.1 Puntigrus tetrazona
AGCTCTAATAATGAGACATAGAAAAAATCTGCAGTTAAGGTAAAGGCCAGTTTTACCTCTTATCGTGGACGTCTTAGTTGTGTTCAGAGTCTACTAACAGCGAATCTTTTAAGTTTAACTGCTTCAAGAACTAGTAAGAAATGTCATGTAGCTTTCCACCTGCTAAACTATTTTATGAATAAATTTGCATTGCTAACAAAAGTTTCTGTTCGAGGTTTGCTCTGTTTACCTTGTATTGTTTTTTTTAATATTTATTGGCTCTATAGAATTCTGGGGTTTCGTTATTAAACTGTTATAGATAGCCCATAGTGACACAAAATATCTCTCTGAGCTGTTTGGCTCCTCTGGACGAGCGAGCATACAAGTTCATATTTTGCTGGAAAGCAAAGTCAAAAACTGAGCCAAAGACTGAGCTCAGACCGAGAAAGTAAAATAACACTGCTTACTGCTGTTGATGTCCATCTCAGCTGCTGGGCTGTTCTCCATCGAATCGTTTAAATCGACACTTTTGAAACTCGAAGGTTTGAAGCCCAGGCGGCTCGAGCGAGAGGCTTGCCCTCAGTTGTAGACATTTGTGAACAGTGTGAATATTCTGAAAAGACTGTCTGTAAATCGTGAATCTGAATAGTTTAAGTGAGTGGAATCAGTCGCTGCTTCTAACCGCTCACTCAACTAGATACGCGTCTGCCGTTAGAAGCCTTGCGCCGGTCTTCTATAGCCGCTGCGTTGTGACGTCACATTGGAAGCTCACGTGCTTTTTTTTTCAGAAGCTCACGTGCTGCTTTTTTTTTTTTTTTTTCGCCTTTCCACTCTGCCTTATATGGAAGCCCGTTTCCGCCACTGAATAAAAAAAGAAAAAGTTATTATGACTTTTTTTATCTCACAACTTTTTTTTTTTTCAGAATTGCGAGATATAAAGTCAGAATTCTGCCTTTTTTCTCTCTTATTTGCGACACTTTCTTTCTGGCAAAGCGCCACGAGATGTGACTCTTACAGGACACGAGGATCCTTACTTTTTTATCATAAACAGAGCTTTTATCATAAACAGAGCACACTACAATTACACTCTTTAAAAAAATTAAACCATTATGTAAAGGTAAATGTATTTTGGTATGGGATTTTAATGTTAAGTGCACAAGATTAGATGTTTCCAGGAGGGCAAATTTAAAATCTGATGTGTCTAGAAAATACTTAAATGTGTAAAAAACATGACATGATTGATGTTTGAAGGAACAAAACCCATTTAACACAAAGCAGGATAGAATTATGTTTAATTAAAAGGGAAATGGAAAATACAGGTTTTTAGGAATAAGTGAGCATTCTGATATTTCAATCAATCATTTTTATTTATATAGCGCTTTTAACAACACAGGTTGCATCAAAACACAGTACAGTATAAAGCAGAAGAATACAATGACAGGGATGTATAATGACGAGTGAATAATTTCTTATTAAATGCAGAGACGGTCTCTGTAATCAATTCGGACGATAATCCCTAGAAGTTAAGTGTCCCCAACAAAGCAAGCCAGAGGAACCATAAACCCCATCCATACAGAATGGAGAAAAAAAACCTTGGGAAAAACCAGACTCAGTTGGGGCCGTTCTCCTCTGACCGGACGCCCAGCACTTAACTTCCAGTTCAATTTTAAACGCAGCTGTGTCAGATAGCGTAAATGACTTAGTGAGTGAGTGAGTGTGTGTGTGTGTGTGTGTGTGTGTGTGTGTGTGTGTTGGTTTTTGTGGTTTACAAGGACTTTTTGACCTGAATCACGTACCTAGCATTACAAGGACATTTGGGTTTATGAGGACAGGGACCATGTCCTTATAATTCGACAGTGTATATGCCTTTCTCTATGTCCCAGAAGTTCCTCTCAAATTATCGCTTATGTCCTAATATACCACAAAACCATGAAATTTTACTATACACAGTGTATCCTCTGAGCTCGTGAGTGCGCCCTGCAGTCCGGACGCGGTACTACAACTATGTCTTCAAAAATTTGCATATTTTACGCTTGTGTAAGTTTGAGGGGCGCTGATTGGCTAATCGCAAAACAAGATGGCGCCGGTGGGGGTGGTTGAATTTGCCAAATTTGTAACTTTGAAGAAGTGAGTTGCAGCTTAATAATTGTTTAAATATTATTTTTATCATTTATCGACTGTGTAAGAATATACATTCATAGTGATCCTGCACGTATTCCTTTAAAGTTATATTATAAAGTATATGAGTGACTTGCAAGCTGTAATCATAGCTGTAATGCTATTAATATAACATTAGTCCTAACTGTAAATTTAACACCAAGGCTTATATATGGTTATGTAAATACATATTATTGTTATTAATAGCAATAATAGTAATATCAATACAACTTGCTCACACGTGCTTCAATCCAGAGCGAGCGTGACGCTTTGTAACTTCCTGTTTGATCCTGACGGAATCTCTGCACCTAGAGAAGACACCTGTGATGTGAACCTGTTTGAGACGACCATTATATGAAAGGTAAGTTATGCTGCTGTTAAACCGCTTTCTCTGAGAGTTTGTAGCTCAGTTTGTGAGTGTTTTGTGGGATCTTTGCGGCTTGTTTTAAGAAGCGCTCGCTGGTTAGAAAGCAGCTAGCGCATGATGCTAACAGCGCTAACGAATTTACACTAACTGTCCGCCTATTAACTGTAGCGTCTGGCAAGAATTAAAAAATTATTATAATTTTAACTGCTTTTCATTTTACTGTAACTGTAATAGAACATAGACTGGCCATCATAATAATGTGTTGTCATGACTACAGTCTGTGAAGGGGAGGGGCTTCCACTGAGTACAGTATCCTGACATGCCTGTTGTGTTTAATATTGCTATAGTTAGTAAAATTATCTTTATTTGTTTAGTGCTTTATGGAATAGATTGTCAAATCTTTATTTTTATTAAAGCAGCAACACATCAAATGATGGCTGAAGTGAAAAGGAGAAGGAGAAAACTGAAGCCAGTTGATGAGGCCATACAGTTTTCACTACTACAGAAAGACAAATCTGGTCTTGAAGGAAGATTCATCAATGATTTTAAAGGCAAGTTAAATGTTTTGATTGAGCCAAGTTAAAGGTATAGTTCACACAAAAGTGAAGATTTTGGTCATCTAGTCACCTCAATTTTTTTCTCTCAAATTTGTGTAAGTTTCTACCATGTGGTGGGTAATAAAGATATTACTAACCATTTGATGGCTAGTAAGGAATGACTGTGTGAACTCTAGTGACCCAGTGACTATGCCTAGTGTAATAAAGTTGTCTCAGGTTCATTATATGTTGTTCTCACTGCTGTTGTTGTTTAGGAGAGGTGTGTTCTAGCTGTGCTGACTTTGAGAAAGGAGATTTGCTGGAATATAGAGGGGACCTCATAGATAAAGAAGAATGTGAACGGAGGCAAAGGATATATCATGATGCACTTAAAAGTTTATATCTTTGAGTTTCGCTATAATGGAAAGCTTCTCTGGTATGTAAAAGTGGTTGATGTACATGTTTATTGATACTAAATTATATAATTTAAAAAAATGGTAGTGAACATGTCTGTGGTCTAAGTGCATATTTTGCTAAAATGATCAGTTATGTGTTTTCAAAGCTTAGTGATGACTGTTAAATGATTGCTGATTACAAAGCATATGATGACGTTTTCAGTACTGATGTTGTCTGTCATTTGTTTAGCATTGACGCAGCCATATGATGGTAAACGATGACCATATGAACTCAAACAGCAGGATGAGAACTATCTCTGCGGATGGAAAACCTCACCAAAGAGCATCTGTCCTGGTGAAGAGATAACTGCTTCTGACTGGCCATGGCGATGAACGGTACTGAAACCTCTAGACTGTCAATTCTGATTTATTGTATTATAGTAAAGATTAAATGTCATTTATTACTAGGGCTGAATGATTAGTCAGATGCAATGGTAATATGCATTTTGTCAGTAAAGCTGGTTCTGTGATTGGTTGTTAATCTTCTTCATGTGCTTTCAGATATAGTGCCATTTAATACACAGAGCCATAGATCGCTGACAAGCTACACAATATCACATTCATAATCAAAGCTGACGAGATGCACATCACAATACCATGTGATTTATTGTGCAGCCCTAGATGTTACCCAAGTTAATGTTAGTGACTTCTTAACCCATTACATTACAAGCATGTTCATTCCAGTATGTCAGGTTGTGTTTACACCTGTATTATGAGGACCATCGTAAGAACATAGATAAAATGTAACTTCAAGACCATGTTTTTGTGATGTCCTAATAAAACTGGGTCCTCTTAATACAGGTGTAAACATACACAAAATGTGACACCAAGACCATGTTTACACGTGTATTATGAGGACCATCGTAAGAACATAGATAAAATGTGACATCAAGACCATGTTCTTTGTGATGGTCCTCATAACACGAGTGTTAACATACACAACCTGATATACTGGAATGAGCGTGCATGTAATGCAATGCATGAAAAGTCATGAACATTATCCTGGATGACACTTAAATAATGAAATACTGATTTGAAATATTGAAATCTTAAAATATTGTAAAAATTATTTTGTATATAACGGATAAAATATCAGCAAGATTATGAAACGTACATATAATTTCTATGCATGTTTTAAATCAGTATTTCATGAACCCATTTATGTCTCAATCAATGTTACAAATGTCTAATTAAATATATGTGTTCTTCTGTACAGAAAATGAAAGCGAGCCAGAAACTGAAAAACCACGAAGAGGGCAAAAAGTGGCATGGTCAAATGTTGAAATTACAGCTGTAATGAAACATTTGAAGTCCCGTGTAAATAAAGGTAAAGTGGCCACATGAACTGAATGCCAGCAGTGTAAGACTGCTGAAGATCCTGTTTTGGCAAGGCGTAGTGCTCAGAACATACGGGATTTTGTTAGAAATCGAGGAATTAGCCTAAAAAGGAAAATGCAAAGTAAGTAACCTAACAGTACATCCTGTGTCTCTTTTGATGCCGTTCTATATGCCGTTTTTGTTTTTTTCCTTACTGCAAAAGTGCAATGGCAGCAGTTCATAATCTCACTGTAGAAATGTTTAAGTTTAATTGTTTGTCAAAAATGACAATTCTGTCAGTTTCTCTGTCTCTCGTTGATGTTTGTATGACCTTGAAGATAAATCAGTCCATCCTTGAGAGTTAATCTCATTCAGTGAGGTACATACAAATAATGTGGCATGTCTTTCAAAGTATTATTATTTCTCTTTTAAGTTGGTGGTTTCTTTTAATATTGTTTATTTTATTTATTTATTTATTTTTTGTATGCCCTTGGTTTATAGAGAGACAACTACATTTTTTGACTGTTTTTTAAAGGGGCAGGATTGTGCCTAAGGTTTTTGTTTATTTGTTGAAGTTATTAAAGTTCTTCTAAAACGCATTGGTCCCTCTAATGTTGTATGTTGTGTTGTGTATTGTGTTTAAGATCCGGTACTCTTTAACCACCTCAGTCTTGGTAATGCAGCATAGTGACCCGTGGTGTGTGTTGTGTAAGGTCATGTACCAGTAAAACACCCTGGTCCCTGTAATCCAGAGAACTGACATGTTTGGTGTATTGTAAAGTGAGTGTCCTCATAAATCAGTCAGATCCTGTAAATCACAATTATGAAAGGGGCGGGAACATTTTAGGGGGGGCGTGGCAGTCCTTGTGTACCACCAAAATATCAGATTGTCATATTATCCATTTTATTGGTTGTAAAGAAAATCCAAAGTGATATTTGTGTTCTGCAGAGTAAAACAAAATTTTTGATAGTTTTATCATCTCTGTAGGACATTGGGAAGGAGGTGTCCCCTTAAACCACCATCCAACTGGTTTGGCCTTCAATGTCTTGCTAAACCACAAAACCAGTGAGTGAGTGAGTGAGTGTGTGTGTGAGTGAGTGAGTGAGTGTGTGTGTGTGTGTGTGTGTGTGTGTGTGTGTGTGTGTGTGTGTGTGTGTGTGTGTGTGTGTGTGTGTGTGTGTGTGTGTGCATCAGGATCTGGTGATCGGTCCACAGAGCTCATCTAGGTGTTCTGGTCTCTGATGAACATAATCTCTGGGTGCTGATCCACCATCTAGTCTGGATACAAACTGTGAAACAGATTAAGAAAGAAACAGGACTAATATTAGCGTAGATGCCATTCTTTTATGATGTCACAAGTACATTGTGTTTTAGGAGTAGTGTTCCTGGTTCCAGCGGATTTAAATAATGCAGCCTAAAATCCTTTAACAGATTTGAATAATAAAAGTGTGTTGGTGTGCTATGTGTAGGCTAGGTTAAAAAAAAGATGTCTTTAATCTAGATTTAAACTGGCAGAGTGTGTCTGCTTCCCTGAACAGAGTTAGGGAGATTGTTCCAGAGATTTTGATATTCTAGGTATTATAAATGGCCAGAGTTTTGAGAACGCAATGGACGTGCAGGACTATAATGTGATAAGAGCTCGCTCAAGTATTGAGGAGCTAAACCATTCAGGGCTTTATAGGTAATTAATAAGATTTTAAAATCTATCCAATGTTTGATAAGGAGCCAGTGCAGTGTTGACAGAACCGGCTAATATGATCATACTTCCTAGTTCTAGTAACGACTCTAGCTGCTGCGTTTTGGACCAGCTGAAGTTTATCAAGCGTGCAGAACAACCAACCAATAAAGCATTACAATAATCTAACCTCGAAGTCATAAACGCATGAATTAACATTTCTGCATTAGAGGTTGAAAGCATAGGTCGTAATTTGTATGTATTTTTAAGACGGAAAACACAGTCTTACAGATGCTGGAAACATGGTTGTCGAAGGAAAGATTGCTGTCTAACGGCACACCTAGGTTCCTAACTGATGAAGAACAATTAACAGAGCAGCCATCAAGTGTTAGACAGTGTTCTAGATTATTATATGTGGCGTTTTTAGGTCCAATTATTAGCACCTCCGTTTTTTTCAGAATTTAGCATTAAGAAGTTACTCATCATCCAGTTTTTTATATCGACTATGCATTCTGTTAGATTCTCAATTTGGTGTGTATCACCAGGCTGCGCTGAAATATAGAGCTGAGTATCATCAGCAAAGCAGTGAAAGCTAACACTATGTCTCCTGATAATATATCTCCCAGAGGTAACATGTATAGGTTGAAAAGTAACGGTCCTAGCATTGAGCCTTGAGGAACTCCATATTTCACTTGTGAGCGATATACCTCCTCATTTACTGCTACAAACTGATAGCGGTCAGATAGATATGATTTAAACCATGCTAAGGCGCTTCCTCTAATGCCAACATAGTTTTCTAGTCTATCCAAGAGAATGTTGTGATCGATGGTATCGAATGCTGCGCTAAGATCTAATAGCACTAATAACGCAGATAAAACCACGATCCGATGATAGAAGCAGGTCATTAGTAACTCTAATAAGAGCAGTCTCAGTACTATGGTACGGTCTAAAACCTGATTGGAAATCCTCGCAGATACCATTTTTTTCTAAAAAGGAATACAGTTGTGAGGATACTACCTTTTTCTAGTATCTTGACAGAAAAGGGAGATTAGAGATTGGTCTGTAATTTCCTAAGTCTTTGGGGACAAGATGTGGTTTCTTAATAAGAGGCTAAAACTACTGCCAGTTTGAAGGTTTTGGGAACATATCCTAATGACAATGATGAATTAATAATGTTCAAAATAGGATCTATGACTTCTGGAAGCAAATCTTTTAATAGTTTAGATGGAATAGGGTCTAACATACATGTTGCTGGTTTAGATGATTTAACAAGTTTGTATAAGTCTTCTTCTCCTATAATAGAGAAAGAGTGTAATTTTTCCTCAGGGGATCTATAGCTCACTAACTGATGTGCAACTGTAGCTGACGGCTGCGTAGTTACAATTAAAAAGATGAAAGAAAACAGTTTGTCTCCTTCCTGACCTGGGCACTTGTTGGTCAAGTTGGAACTCTAAGACTATATGCCATATTTCTAGATAGAAGAGCGGCACCACCCCAGGAGGGATGAAGACCATCTCATTTCAACAGGTCCATCCAGAAACTGGGCACCACTTCGACATCAAGCCATTGAGACCCAGCAGTCTGCTGTAAATCTCAATTCATCTCATGTGCCTGGTCCCCTCCCAGGCAGGGGGGGACCAGAGCATATTACATTGTCCGACATCGCCCTAGCAAATTCACACGCAAAATGTTCTTTACTTTCTTTTCATTTCTTATGTAAATGATTTTTTCATTTCTTATGTTTATGTTTTATTTTTTTCTTTTCAAAAATATTCTTTACTTTTTTTGTAATATTATTATTATTGTTATTTCTTATGTTAATATCACTAAAAAGACACCAATTTGTGACTGGTTATTACAAAAATATATTTTTATTATTATTATTTTGTTTTTTTTATATTCTTTACCTTTTTTGGATTTTTTAGTTTCTTTTATTTATGTTAATTTCACTAAAAAGCCACAGATTTGTGACTGATTATTGCAAAAATATTCTTTACTTTTTCAATTATTAATTCTTTTTATTTTGTATGTTAATGTCACTAAAAAGCAACAAATTTGTGACTAGTTATTTTTTTAAATATTATACATAAATATGCTTTCCTTTTTAAAAATAGTATTATATATTATTTTTTTTTCATTTCTTAATGTCACTAAAAAGCCACAAATTTGTGACTAATTTTTTATAAAAATATTATTTACTTTTTTGTAATTATTATTATTTTTTCATTTCATATGTTAATGTCACTAAAACTTTGTGACTGATTATTTCAAAATATTCTTTACTTTTTTGTACTACTACTACTACTACTATATTCTCTGGTATAAAAAATAAAAATAAATAAATGAATAAATAAACATCATCACCCTATCTCTAAGGGAGTGCCCAGCCACCCTACGGAGGAAACTCATTTCGGCCGCTTGTATCCGGGATCTCATTCTTTCGGTCATGACCCAAAGATCATGACCATAGCTGAGAGTAACATTGAAGATCAACTGGTAATCGAGAGCTCAACGCGGCTCAGCTCCTTCTTCACCATGACAGACCAGTACAGCGACCGCATTACTGCAGAAGCTGCACCTGTCGATCTCTCGTTCCATCCTCCCCTCACTCGTGAACAAGACCCCCAAGATACTTAAACTCCTCCACCTGAGGCAGGAGCTCCCCACCAACCTGAAGGGGACAAGACACTTTGTCCGACTGAGAACCATTGCCTCAGACTTAGAGGTGTTGATTCTCATCCCAGCCGCTTCACACTCAGCTGCAAACCGCCCCAGCGCACACTGTAGGTCTTGGCAAAAAGCAGAGACGCTATCCTGTGGTCGCCAAAACAGACCCCCTCCAGCCCCCAGCTGCGCCTAGAAATCCTATCCATAAAAATAATGAACAGGACCGGTGACAAAGGCGGCCTGTCGGAGTCCAACATGCACTGGGAACAAGTCTGACTTAATGCCGGGCATCAATGCCTGCTCTGATCATACAGGGACCGGACAGCCCTTAACAATGGGCCTCTTAACCCGTATTCCCAGAGCACCCCCCAAAGGACACCACAAGGAACCCGGTCGAATGCCTTCTCCAAATCCACAAATCGCATGTGGACTGGTTGGGCAAACTCCCAGGAACCCTCCAGTATCCTGAAGAGGGTATAGAGCTGGTCCAGTCTTCCACGCCCAGGACAAAACCCGCATTGTTCCTCTTGAAGCTGAGGTTCCACCATCGGATGGATTCTCCTCTCTAGTACCCTGGCATAGACTTTCCCAGGAGGCTGAGGAGTGTGATTTCCCAATAGTTGGAGATCACCCTCCGGTCCCCATTCTTAAAAAGAGGATCCACCACCCCGGTCTGCCAGCCCAGAGGCGTGTCAGCCAAGACAGCCCCACAACATCCAGAGACCTGAGGTAGTCTGGGCGGATCTCGTCCACCCCCGGAGCCTTGCCACCGAGGAGCTTCTCAACAACCTCAGTGACCTCAGCCAGGGTGATGGTCGAGTCCCCCTGGGAGGGTTGAGGAGATCCTCAAAGTATTCCTTCCACCGCCCCGACAAATTCCCCAGTCGTGGTTAGCAGGTTCCCACCAGCACCGTATGCGGTGCTGGCAGGGCACTGATTCCCTTTTTTGAGGCGTCGGACGGTTCGCCAGAACCTCTTTGAGGCCGTCCGATAGTCCTTGTTCATGGCCTTCCCGAACTCCTCCCAGACCTGAGTTTTTGCCTGCACAACCACCCGGGCAGTGGTCTGCTTGGCCCACCGGTACCTGTCAGCTGCCTCAGGAGTCCCACGAGCCAACCAGGCCCGATAGGACTCCTTCTTCAGCTTGGCGGCATCCCTTTCTTCCGGTGGGGTGTTGCCGCCACGACATGCACCAGAGACTTTACGGCCACAGCTCCGGACGGCTGCATCGACCAAAGAGGCAGAGAACATAGTCCACTCAACGGGATCTCCTATTAGCACTCAACGTCTCCAGCCTCCCTGCAGGTTCCTGCTTTCCATTATCACGGTCCGGTCAAAGTTCTGCCGAGGCGAGAGTTGAAGATCTCCCTGACAGGGGTCTCTGCCAAACGTTCCCAACAGACCCTCACGGTACGTTTGGGCTTGCCAAGTCTGTCTGGCTTCCTCCCAATCCAACTCACCATCAGGTGGTGATCAGTTGACAGCTATGCCCCTCTCTTCACCCATACGTGTCCAAGACATGCGGCCCGAGATCAGATGATACAACCACAAAGTCGATCATCAACCTCCGTCCTAGTGTGTCCTGATGCCACTTGTACTGGTGGACACCCTTATGCTTGAGCATGGTGTTTGTTATGGACAGACCATGATAAGCACAGAATTCCAACAACAGAACACCACTCTGGTTTAGATCGGGGGGCCGTTCCCCCCAATCACGCCCCTCCAGGTGTCGCTAGCATCACCAAGGTGAGCGTTGAAGTCCCCCAGCAGGACAATAGAGTCCCTGATTGGATCGCTTTCCAGCACCCCTCCCAAGGACTCCAAGAAGGCCAGGTACTCTAAACTGCCATTCGGCCCGTAGGCACAAATGACAGTGAGAGTCCTCCCCCCAACCCAAAGTCACAGGGAGGCGACCCTCTCGTCCACCGGGGTAAACTCCAACACATGGTGGCTAAGCTGGGGGGGCTATAAGCAAGCCCACACCTGTGCGCCGCCTCTCACGAGAAGATGGGTTCCAGAGCCCAAGCTGCACGCGCGTGGAGGTGAGCCCGACTATCTCTAGCCGGTACCTCTCAACCTCCTGCAACAACTCAGGCTCCTTCCTCCCCAGAGACGTAACATTCCATGTCCCTAAATCCAGACTCTGTGTCCAGGGGTTGGTGGGCCCACGGAGGATGGCCCCACGCTCGCATGCCGGCTTTTGCCCCAGGCCTGGCTCTGCACCGACTCGACGCCACGCGGCTCCGTTATTTTGTTATTCATAAGGGGTGGGGTGGACCGCTCTTAGTCTGGCTTGTCACCTAGGACCTGTTTGCCTTGGGATACCCTACCAGGAGCATATAGCCCCGGACAACCTAGATCCTAGGGTCATTCAGGCACTCAAACCCCTCCACCACGTTAAGGTGGCGATCCTAGGAGGGGATAATTACTTTTTTAATAATTATTCATTTTCTTATGTTAATATCACTAAAAAGCCACAACTTTGTGACTGATTAGTAAAAAATATTCTTTTTTTCATATTATATTTTTTATTTCCATTTCTTATGTTATTTTTTTTCTTTTCAAAATAATTTTTTTTTAAAATTATTATTCTTTATATATAATTATTATTAATTTTTTCTTCATTTCTTATGTTAATGTCACTAAAAGCCACCAATTTGTGATTGATTATTACAAAATATAATTTTGTAATTTTTTTTTAATTTTTTTTTTATTTCTTATGTAGTGTATTTTTTCTTTTCAAAAATATTTTTACTTTTTTTAATTATTTTCATTTCTTATGTTAATGTCACTAAAAACGCCACAAATTTGTGACTGATTATTACAATTTTTTTTTTTTTTTTTTCAAAGTATTTTTACTTTTTTTCATTTCTTATGTTGTTTTATTTTTTTTTCTTTTCAAAACTTTTCTTTACTTTTTGTAATTATTTACTTTATCATTTCTTATGTTGTTTTATTTTTTCTTTAAATTTTTTTTCTTTACTTTTTTGTAATTATTTATTTTATCATTTCTTATGTTGTTTTATTTTTTTTTATTTTTTCAAAACTTTTCTTTACTTTTTTGTAATTATTATTCTTTTTTTAATTTCTTATGTTAATGTCACTAAAAAATTTTACCACCAATTTGTGACAGATTATTACAAAAATATTCTTTTTATTATTATTATTATTTTCTTTTCAAAATATGCTTTACTTTTTTAATTTTTTGTTCATTTCTTATGTTAATGTCACTAAAAGCCACCAATTTGTGACTGATTACTACAAAATAATTTTTTAAATTATTTTCTTTAAAAAATATATTTAATTTTTTTTGTTTTTTTTTATTTCTTATGTGGTGTATTTTTTCTTTTCAAAAGTAATTTTTACTTTTTTTAAATTATTTTTTTCATTTCTGATGTTAATGTCACTAAAACGCCACAAATTTGTGACTAATTATTACAAAAATATATATATTTTTTCAAAAGTATTTTTACTTTTTTTTCATTTCTTATGTTGTTTTGATTTTTTTATTTTAAAACTTTTCTTTTTACTTTTTGTAATTATTTTTTCATTTCTTATGTTAATGTCACTAAAAAGCCACCAATTTGTGACAGATTATTACAAAAATATTCTTTTTTATTATTATTATTATTTTCTTTTCAAAAATATGCTTTACTTTTTTTAGTCACTAAAGTCATTTTTTTATTCATTTCTTATGTGGTGTATTTTTTTCTTTTCAAAAGTAATTTTTACTTTTTTAAATTATTTTCATTTCTGATGTTAATGTCACTAAAACGCCACCAATTTGTGACTGATTATTAAAAAATATTCTTTTTTATTATTATTATTTTCAAAAAAATATGCTTTACTTTTTTGTCATTTTCTTTTTCATTTCTTATGTTAGTCACTAAAACGCCACAAATTTGTGACTGATTATTACAATTTTTTTTTTTCAAAAGTATTTTTACTTTTTTTTCATTTCTTATGTTGTTTTATTTTTTTTTCTTTTCTAAACTTTTCTTTACTTTTTTTGTATTTATTTATTTTATCATTTATGTTGTTTTATTTTTTTCTTTTAAAACGTTTCTTTACTTTTTTGTAATTATTATTCTTTTTACTTTTTTTCATTTCTTATGTTGTTTGATTTTTTTTTCCTTTTCAAAACTTTTCTTTACTTTTTTTTGTAATTATTTTTCTTTTTTTTTATTTCTCATGTTAATGTCACTAAAAAGCCAAAGCAATTTGTGACTGATTATTACAAAAAGACTCTTTTTTATTATTATTTTCTTTTCAAAAATGTTCTTTACTTTTTTGTAATTATTAATTTTTTCATTTATGTTTTTTTTCTTTTGAACATTTCTTAACTTTTTTGTAATTATTCATTTTTTCATTTCTTATGTTAATGTCACTAAAAAGCCACCAAGTAGTGACTTACTTTACTTTCTAGAACAGTATTTTTTAAAAATGTTATTTTCTTTTTTTTTTACATTAATGTTACTTATGAAGCATCAATGTTACATTTATGATTTACCTTTCATTAAGAATTTGTGAAGCACTAAGTAACTATGTTTCCATGCACTTTTTCTATGTTTTAGTTTCTACAGACAGCAGCACTCTGAAATATTACATTCTTTTCATTCTTTTGTATTTTGCTGTCTGCCTGTGCTCTGATGTGCATGAAAACAGTCTTCGTTTTACCTAGACCTCCAGAGTATCATCCAGCGGTGCTCTTCCAGCTGCTGGAGCGTCAGCCGGTGAGCTGGATTACGGCTCAAACTATGGAAAATAAGGTCATGGTACGCTGGGAAGAGTTCAGAGAGAGCATGGTTAGTATCCTCACATCAAACGTAACAGTAAACGTCATCTGAACAGGAAAACTGAGTGCTCACCAGTGGATAAGGTGGGATCCATCTTGAGGTAGCCATGCTGAATGGCATCAAAGCTTTCAAATGGCAGATATCTGTGCATGATCTCAAAGAGCAGAACTGCCAGTGCCCAGACGTCTGCTTCTGCGGCGTGGAAAACAGAGTGCATGAGGACCTCAGGAGGGTGTATGCCTCTGATCCTGTTCAAAAAAAAAAAGACACACGGTTTCAGTGCTTCTGGTACGCTTCACCATCAACAACACAACGTCACGTGATCATCAGCAGGACTCACCTTGGTATTCGCTGCTGTTAAATCCTCGCTGCGGATCAGACGAGCGCAGCGAAGTCAATGAGATTGAGCTCCAGACTGTGGAGAGTTACCAGGATGTTCCTTGAGCGGATATCACCGTGATAAACTCCATGCTTATGGCAGTGTTTGACGGCATCAAGCACTTGATACATGAACAAGCGTGCTTGTGCTTCACTGATGGGGCCGTTGAACAAGATGTAATCCTCCAAGGTCCTGCAGGGTTCAGGGTAATCCATAATGAGAGTGAAGCTGCTCTCATTCTCCACCCACTGGTGTAGCCGAATGATGTTGGGGCACAAGGAGCTTCTCCCAGCCGGAGCATCAGAGCCACTTCAGCAAGCACCGGTTTGGAGTGACCAGGCTGAGGAGAGACAAACACAAGATCTGTTAGTTTGCCGTCTTCTGTTCCAGCTGCATGTCAGCTACAGGTTATAAAACACACTTATTCTGCAGGTTTAGCCAACTTACAATGTCAAGATAGCGGTCCGCTTTGGCGCTTGGGAATACACTTCAGAGCGACCTTCACTTTGTCGCTGAATAAATGTGTTCCCTCATAGACCTTTGCGAAGTTCCCGGAAGCGATCAAATGTCCCACTTCAAACAAAGACACAGTGGATCCTGAAAAGCACACAGAAACAGAAGATGGACTGTAAGTTCCTTTGATTGTCAACAGCAGAGTTGAAGTTAAAAGTTGATGTAATTTCCCAACAACAAAATGATGGCCAGTGAAAATGTTGAGTGGCTAGTAAATTTGGAAAAGTCTATAGCATCAATAAAGAGAAAATAAGACAGAGCAGAAATGACATGTTGCCAAAGCGGTAATGGCTCACCTTGGGGCAAATCGATTTCTGGATCAGGAGACACTGTGTCCGGTGTCTTTTCTGACTTGATCGACGGTGACACTGAACCGGACCCGGAACCAGACACTGGAGAGAGCAGAACTGCATCATGGGCCTCAATCTCGGGGACATCTTCTTCCTCCTCAGGAGAGGACTGGAGGTCTGCAGAGACCTGGTCCTGCTCCTCCGGCAGAACGAGCTGGGATTGCTCGAGATGCGGCTCTGCTTTAGGAGGCTGGACTCTGTCCTGGTCACAGCAGGGAAGAGCTGCTTCACAGCCTTACATGCTCTCCGGAAGAAGGCACGGACAGCTTTTCTCTTCCTTCCTTTCTTAGCTTTTTCTGAAACACATGAAGAGCAAACCATTAGAAACATCCCTGACCACAGATTACTGTGAACTACTAATTAAACATGGAAACAGCACAACAAATGTCATTGTCAAATTATTAAGTCTTATTAAGTCTACCGTGTACATTTAATACATTACTATTGCATACTGTTTTATAATGTACTACAGTACGGAGATGCAGATAATTGGCACTTTTTGCAATAAGTTGTATAAATAACAGAAAATGGTGTCAATAGAATCCATTGCTATTTGCTCTTAGTGTAAACTGAATCAATAGCTAAGAAAATATGCTATTTTCACTGCAAAATAACCTCTATTGCTATTTACACTTAGTGGAAACAGATGCTGCCAATTAATTATTGACAGACAGAAATAACAATAAGTAAAGTAACAATGGCTCACTGTGACTCGGATTCAGAGCAGATGAATCTGGAACAGGCGTTTCCTCGATGATCCTGGAGGAACACGGCACATACAGCGGCAGCTCCAGATCGGCGCACACCTGCCCCGCAGACACAGCAGCTCAGGAACAGCAGGATCCACGGCAGCTGACGGACCTGGGACAGGCGTCCCCTCATGATCGTCCAGATGAGCGTCCGTCTGAGCTGAGAGACTCTCCACTCGGTCCGGCCCGCGGAAGAACCGCCGCTTCACAGCTTTGCACAGCTTCCTGAAGACGACTCTCGCTTTCTCCTTCTTCCCTTTGATAGCTGTGCCTGGAATGAAGAAGAGAAACAGAAAAATATTAGAAACAAACATCTCTAACCACAGATCAGAAACAGATTACTTTTCGACACATTTCTGACAGTGAACTGATTCAAGCTGAAAATAGTACAGCTCTAATAATGAGACATAGAAAAATCTGCAGTTAAGGTAAAGGCCGGTTTACCTCTTATCGTGACGTCTTAGTTGTGTTCAGAGTCTACTAACAGCGAATCTTTTAAGTTTAACTGCTTCAAGAACTAGTAAGAAATGTCATGTAGCTTTCCACCTGCTAAACTATTTTATGAATAAATTTGCATTGCTAACAAAAAGTTTCTGTTCGAGTTTGCTCTGTTTACCCTATTGTTTTTTAATATTTATTGGCTCTATGAATTCTGGGGTTTCGTTATTAAACTGTTATAGATAGCCCATAGTATGACAAAAATATCTCTCTGAGCTGTTTGGCTCCTCTGGACGAGCGAGCATACAAGTTCATATTTTGCTGGAAAGCAAAGTCAAAAACTGAGCCAAAGACTGAGCTCAGACCGAGAAAGTAAAATAACACTACTTACTGCTGTTGATGTCCATCTCAGCTGCTGGGCTGTTCTCCATCGAATCGTTTGAATCGACACTTTTGAAACTCGAAGGTTTCGAAGCCCAGGCGGCTCGAGCGAGAGGCTTGCCCTCAGTTGTAGACATTTGTGAACAGTGTGAATATTCTGAAAAGACTGTCTGTAAATCGTGAATCTGAATAGTTTAAGTGAGTGGAATCAGTCGCTGCTTCTAACCGCTCACTCAACTAGATACGCGTCTGCCGTTAGAAGCGCGAGCGGGGTCTTCTATAGCCGCTGCGTTGTGACGTCACATTGGAAGCTCACGTGCTTTTTTTTTTTTTTTTTTTCAGAAGCTCACGTGCTGCTGCTTTTTTTTTTTTTTTAGCTCGCCTTTCCACTCTGCCTTATATGGAAGCCCGTTTCCGCCACTGAATAAAAAGACTTTCTCACAATTCACTTTTTTTTTTTTTTCTCAGAATTGCGAGATATAAAGTCAGAATTCTGCCTTTTTTTTCTCTTATTTGCGACACTTTCTTTCTGGCAAAGCGCCACGAGATGTGACTCTTACAGGACACGAGGATCCTTACTTTTTTATCATAAACAGCTTTTATCATAAACAGAGCACACCACAATTACACTCTTTAAAAAAAATTAAACCATTATGTAAAGGTAAATGTATTTTGGTATGGGTTTTTAATGTTAAGTGCACAAGATTAGATGTTTCCAGGAGGGCAAATTTAAAATCTGATGTGTCTAGAAAATACTTAAATGTGTAAAAACATGACATGATTGATGTTTGAAGGGAACAAAACCCATTTAGGAGTTTTCTAGTAGTCAAGTGGTAATAGGAGATTTAACACAAAGCAGGATAGAATTATGTTTAATTAAAAGGGAAATGGGAAATACAGGTTTTTTTAGGAATAAGTGATCATTCTGAAATTTCAATCAATCATTTTTATTTATATAGCGCTTTTAACAACACAGGTTGCATCAAAACACAGTACAGTATAAAGCAGAAGAATACAATGACAGGGATGTATAATGACGAGAGTGAACAATTTGTTATTAAATGCAGAGACGGTCTCTGTAATCAATTCAACGATAATCACTAGAAGTTAAGTGTCCCCAACAAAGCAAGCCAGAGGAACCATAAACCCCATTGTTACGCCCATAACTGATTTGTGGCTCGCTTAAATAAAAAAAGCAAAAAATATACAGGCCGAACATATAAAAGAGTCACAACACCCGATATGAATTTAAGACACCTCCATTTATTGAATAATTCTCAAAATAATAAAAAAAAACAATTCACGTGACTTATAAACGAAACATAAATAATAACAAATCGCGGGTAGGAAAACTAAGGAAGCAAGCCCCTGACTACCCCTGTTCTCGGATTGCAGCTCTTACCTGTCTGCCGACAAACAAAACCAGAACGGGTGAGTCTTCCCGGACAACTACTTCCCTCCTCAGCTCTTACTAACTCAACAAAACGTGAACTAATAAGATAAACTACCCGCTACTGATAAGATAATCAAAAGAAACCACATAAAAACGAAATTCGTTAAACAAAACAAAATACCAGCCTCAAAAGAGGCAATAAGGGAGACGCCACCAGAACCGTGGGAAACGTAGAACAAAGAAAGAGAGAGAGAGAGAGGGACCGAGAGGTCAAGAAAAGGAACACCCAGGTTTACACAAAAAAAATGGGTCTTTATTTACCCAAATCAAGTAAATCAAACTGGTTGCAACAAAAACCAGTGAAAAACAACAAAAACAAATGAAAACAACAAGACAAGAACTCACACAGGGTAAGCTGGCCGATTCCCCAAATAAACAAAACACACAGCTTATAAAGGAAAAGATGGGCCCATTACAACACAAAAAGGGGAGACACCAAAAAAAAGTTACATTACATTAAACATTCAACACAAAAATAAATGACAACAGCAAACAATACAATTCTAAATTAATATTGAAGAAAAAACTAAATAAATAACTACAATCCAAACCCCCAAACAATTAATAACAAAAATCCTCAATTCTCCGTTTCCCCCATTCCACCTTAGCCAATGGTACATCCAGGCGGAACCAATAAACAAATCCCTTGTTCCTGCCAGACTCCAATTTCCCCAAGTATCGCAACTCTCCCATCCGCGCTAGCCAGGCCGGTGACTTAAACTCAGAATAGAAACAAATATTAATAACAAAATACAATGCAATCCATCTGTGTGCACTCCAAATGAACCGCGATTGTGAGTGAAAGTGATGAAAAAGGTATGCAAACAAAAATAAAAGTAATTGTTTAACAGATGTGTGTTGTGTAGTTACTATAAACGTGATTAAAGAAAATAAACCAAACAAAGAATGGAAATGATAACCTTAAATCTATATGAAATGTATAAAAGAAACTGAGTGAGCTTTGACTACCTTAACGAACTTGTGCGGCCACATCTCGGGCCGTCACAGAGAGAAAGAGAGAGAGAAGAGAGAGAGAGAGAGAGAGAGAGAGAGAGAAGAGAGAGAGACTGCCATTTTCGCCTGACGGCCTTTATATCCGGAATCCTCAATGATGTCACCACTCATGGAACGGAATTCCCCAACACCACCTATGGGCTCAATCATATTAAAGTCACAGATACACGTAACACCCTCACCCTTAAGTGAATAAATTGTAGAAATAAGTGATCTTACCTTTTCCTTTTGTTTTATGTAAAACAGGAAAAGTTACAATTTATTCCAATTAGACACGAGATAAAGCATCAGCAACAACATTATCTTTACCACGAATATGTGCCGAATGTCTAATTCGAACGTCTGTAGAAACAAACTCCAACGCATCAAACGTTGGTTATCGCGTTTTCATTCGATTCAAAAAGACTAAGGGGTTATGATCCGTGTAGACAATCAACGGATACGAAACAGAGCCTACATAAACATCAAAATGCTTAAGAGCAAGGACGAGCAAGCGTCTCCTTCTCAATGGTGGAATAATGTCGCTGATGTTTATTGAATTTTCGAAAAATAGCAAACAGGGTGCTCAATATCACCCTGATCTCGTTGGAGAAGTACAGCCCCGCACCCGTGTCACTTGCATCAACGGCAAGCAATAACTGAGACGAAAAATCAGGGGCAGATAAAATAGGAAAGTTAACCAGGAGGGCTTTGATATCCCACCATACCCAAAAATCGTGAAGATCACGGCGTGTATTGGGCACCGGAAAACGAGTGATAGCCTCCACCTTAGACTCAACCGGACGAACTTGACCACCGCCAACAATCTTTCCTAAATAAGTTACCGTGGCGCGACCAAATTCGCATTTCGCTAGATTGACCGTAAGATTCGCACGAGACAAGCGATTAAACAACGTGTCAAGCTGCTATATGTGTTCTGACCAAGACTCGCTATAGACCACTAGGTCATCCAAATAAGCCTCCACATTATGCATGCCTTCGATGACACGGTTCACCAACCTCTGAAAGGTTGCGGTGCATTTCGTGAAACCGAAAGCCATGACCGTATAGTTAAGGAAATGGTCAGGTGTTACGAACGCAGAGATCGCTTTTGCGCGCTCAGTCAAAGGCACCTGCCAATACCCTTTAAGCAAGTCGATCTTAGTCACGAACACAGCGTTTCCGACACGATCCACGCAGTCTTCCATGCGAGGCAAAGGATAACTGTCTGGTTTTGTAACTGCATTAACGCGTCTAAAATCAGTGCAAAAAGCGAAATGAGCCGTCAGATTTTTTACTAGCAAACAAGGTGAGCTCCATGAACTAAAGCTCGGCTCGGCTATGTCGTTTTCTATCATGAAGGTCACCTCTTTTTTCAGCTGCAATCGTTTTTCAGGACTTACTCGAAATGCGTGCTGTTTAATAGGCAATGAATCGCCAACATCAATATCATGTTCCATCAACGAAGTACGAGAAGGGATGTCAGAAAACAAGTTATTATAAGTCCGAATGACATTAGTCACATCAGCGCATTCAGCAGCAGTCAGATGGGAAAGAAACGTGTCAAGATTTCGGATCACCTCAGAATTTTTCAACCTTCCCACCACCAGCTCCACAGAGGGAAAGTTAATATCATCCTCAATTATGATCGAGACACAGGTGCTATTAGTATTAGAAGATAATGGACAGGTCAAAATTTCAGCACTAGACAGCGTCTCATCAACAGGTGAATCAGCACTGAGCAGCGCCTGTTCTTTGATCACCGAAGAATCTGTGGGTGAAACAGTTAACGCAACAGACTTCGGTCCAAACAGATCTGGCTTTCGGTCAAAATAAGGTTTTAGCATATTAATGTGACACAAACGAGTCTCTTTCGATCGGATGTCGATATTACGTAGTTAAGTTCACTCACCTTCTCTTTTACCTGATAAGGACCGAAGTACCGGGCCTGCAGTGCAGATCCTGATACTGGTAACAGCACTAGCACCCCTATCACCAGGAAAAAACTACAAAGTTTAGCACTACGATCGAAACGTTTTTTCATTCGCTGTTTAATGACATCTTCAAATTCTCTTTGGCCAACTCACATGCACGGTGCAATTTTAAACGGAACTCTGAAACGTAGTCAAGGACATTGTTTAGACTCGAGTCATTAGACCAGTGATCTTTGATCAGCTTCAGTGGACCACGAACAGTGTGTCCAAACACCAGCTCGTTAGGACTGATGCCCAAAGACTCCTGTACTACCTCCTTACTGCAAACATAACCATAGGCACTCCCTCATCCCAGTCTTTCTGAAACTCTAGACAGAACGCACGAAGCATTGATTTTAAAGTCTGGTGGAACCGTTCGAGTGCTCCTTGGCTTTCTGGATGGTAACAACTAGAAGTGGAGTGTTGAATATGCAACTGATCCAGAACTTGTTTAAACACACGAGACATAAAATTGCGTACCTTGATCTGATTGAATAGTACGAGGAAGGCCAAACAGGGAGAAGAACTTAAGAAGCGATTTCACCATTACTGGAGCAGTAATTTTCCGTAAAGGTATTACCTCTGGAAAACGTGTAGATGCACACATTATTGTCAGTAAATACTGGTTACCGGACTTCAGACGAGGCAAGGACCGACACAGTCGATCAGCACTCTCGCAAATGGTTCACCAATAGCTGGAATTGGATACAGCGGAGCAGGTGGAATGGTTTGGTTCGGTTTTCCAATCTTCTGACACACATGGCAACTTCGGCAGTAACTTGCTACATTTTTTTAAACCAGGCAAGAAAAATGTCGGAGCACACGATCATACGCTTTATTTACTCCCAAATGACCGGCAAATGGACCGTCATGTGCAAGTCTCAGGATTTCAAAACGATATGAGGAAGGAACTACTACCTGCTTAACACTCTGCCATTCATCATCAGCAGCAGCAGTATTTGAAGGTCTCCACTTCCTCATCAGCACACCATCTTCAACAAAGTATCCTTGCGATACACTCTCAAGTTGCTCAAATAGGGAACAACAGCTTCAAAGAGGGGTGACATGTCCTTGTCTTTCCTCTGCTCAAAAATAAGCTGCTCAAGGTGACAGAGATAATTTAACAAGCCCTAAAGAAGGTTCGTCTAGCTTCTTGTGGCGATGTCCAAACCAACAGAATTTGAACACTTCACTTTCCCCAGATCTGAACTCGTGAGAAACATATCACTCAGATCGAATTTACACCCATCTTCTGACTTCCCATGGCTTTTCTCTTTTAATCTCTGTGACATAGCGCGAGTAACAGCGCACAAAGGAAATACCGGGATATTTCCGAGCTAATGCATCAGGAGTAATGCAGGGAAAGGAACACTGGTTACCTCAGGGCTAGCAAAAACTTTTCCTCCCGCCAAGTCATTCCCAAAATAAACGTAACGTCTCGAACAGGAAGACACGGTCGCACCCCAACAACAACGCGACCAGTAACAAGGAGGACTCAATTTCAATCTCGTGCAAAGGCACGTTCACAAAGCCCATCTCAAATCCCTGTACCAAGACACTCAAACCAATAGAGCTCTCATCAGACAGCAGTAATATTTCTTCTAAAATAAAACTCTGAGCAGCTCCTGTGTCACAAAGTATCTTGATTGGTTTTCGCTGATTTGCTTTACCAACCAAAGATACAAAACCATCCATTATGAACGGCACATACCCCTTTTCTTTACAAATATCAGCTTGTGAAGCTAACGACTCCAGTCCTTCCGAAAGTGCCGAGGGCGTCATCAATAAACCTACCGATTTAGGGTTACGGTTTTTCTTTTTGAGTGCATTGCACTCTGCAATAATGTGTCCCTGCTTCTTACAATAAAAACAAATAAGTGAGGACACCAGCTTAGAACTCTCCACTTTATCCACAGACAAAGTGCGCTCAGAATGGCGTTTCGAAAGCCGGGCGATTATTGTTAGCAGATGGAAGTTTCTGCTCATTTTTGCTCATTTAGCTCATTTAGATACATTACAACACGTTCGGGTAAGCAGTTTTAAATTCTTCCAAAAGAATCAGCTCACGAAGATCCTCATAAGATTTTACTTTCATCGAAGCACACCACCGATCAAACATTGATTCCTTCTCACAAACAAATTCAACATAGGTTTCATCATCAGTTTTCCGATGACTACGAAATTTTTGGCGATAAGCCTCAGGAACCAGTTCATAGATTTTAAGAACGGCAGCTTTTACCTGATCATAATCAAGAGACTCTTCCAGTGATAACGAAGAATAAGCTTCTTGAGCCTTCCCTACGAGAACACATTGTAACAACATGGGCCAAAATGTTTTCGGCCATTTAAGGTTAATGGCAACACGTTCAAAAGAGCAAAACTTATCTACCTCTTGTTCTCGAAAAGGAGGAACAATCACGAATATTGCGACTCACGTCAAAATCAGGAGCATCAACTACTCCCCTTTCACGAGCTCTCAGCTCAAGTTGTTTCAGAGCGGCAAGCTTGTTCCATCTCAAGCTTCTTCAATTCAAGCTCATGTCTCTCACGCTCTCTCCGTCTTTTCTTTCTCACAATCCCATTTCTTTTAACAAAACTCTTTCATGCTCTTTAGCTTCCAACTCCAACTTCTTAACGTGCAGAGCAAGATCTTCTGAACTAACCTCAACTGGATCAGGATAATCTACCCACTTTTCTTCATCACCAAAAACGCCTTGTTTATGCAAATCGAATCAACTAATAGAATCTGAAGTTCACGTTTAGATGAAGTATTACGAAAACTAACTTTATAGTGAGCAGCAATTTTCATAAGATCAGTCCTATTAATCTGAAATAACTCTGCCTGCGTTGGGTTGGAAATAAACTCTACCAATTCAAACATTTTGGAAAACTAACGTCTAACAAAATTACGAAGAAAAGAACATTTTGAAAATTCACATCAGACCATTGTGACTCAATTACAAAGTAACTAGGAAATTTAAAAAAAAAAACGAAAATCTAACTAAAATGCACCGAATTCATCCCGGACGAGCCCCCAAATATGTTACGGCCCATAACTGATTTGTGGCTCGCTTAAATAAAAACAAACGAAAAATATACAGGCCGAACATATAAAAGAGTCACAACACCCGATATGAATTTAAGACACCTCCATTTATTGAATAATTCTCAAAATAATAAAAAAACAATTCACATGACTTATAAACGAAACATGAAGAATAACAAATCGCGGGTAGGAAAACTAAGGAAGCAAGCCCCTGACTACCCCTGTTCTCGGATTGCAGCTCTTACCTGTCTGCCGACAAACAAAACCAGAACGGGTGAGTCTTCCGGACAACTACTTCCCTCCTCAGCTCTTACTAACTCAACAAAACGTGAACTAATAAGATAAACTACCGCTACTGATAAGGTAATCAAAAAGAAACCACATAAAAACAAAAAATTCGTTAAACAAAACAAAATACCAGCCTCAAAAGAGGCAATAAGGGAGACGCCACCAGAACCGTGGGAAACGTAGAACAAAGAAAGAGAGAGAGAGAGAAAGAGAGAGAGAAAAAAAAAGAGAGAGAAAGAGAGAGAGAGAGACCGCCATTTTCACCTGATGGCCTTTATATCCGAATCCTCAATGACGTCACCACTCATGGAACGGAATTCCCCAACACCACCTATGGGCTCAATCATATTAAAGTCACAGATACACGTAACACCCATCCATACAGAATGGAGAAAAAAAAAAAAACCTTGGGAGAAACCAGACTCAGTTGGGGCCTGTTCTCCTCTAACGGGACGCCCAGCACTTAAATTTCAGTTCAATTTTAAATGCTGCTGTGTCAGATAGCGTAAATGACTTTCTTTTTGTTTGTGTTTGTTTGTTTGTGTGTTTGTTTGTGTTTGTTGTGTGTGTGTTGTGTTGTGTGTTGTGTGTGTGTGTGTGTGTGTGTGTGTGTGTGTGTGTGTGTGTGTGTGTGTGTGTGTGTGTGTGTGTGTGTGTGTGTGTGTGTGCATCAGGATCTGGTGATCGGTCCACAGAGCGCATCTAGGTGTTCTGGTCTCTGATGAACATAATCTCTGGGTGCTGATCCACCATCTAGTCTGGATACAAACTGTAAAACAGATTAAGAAAGAAACAGGACTAATATTAGCGTAGATGCCATTCTTTCTATGATGTCACAAGTACATTGTGTTTTAGGAGTAGTGTTCCCGATTCCAGCAGTTCTAAGTAATGCAGCCTAAAAATCCTTTAACAGATTTGAATAATAAAAAGTGTGTTGGTGTGTTATGTGTAGGCTAGGTTAAAAAGATGTGTCTTTAATCTAGATTTAAACTGGCAGAGTGTGTCTGTTAGAGTTAGGGAGATTGTTCCAGAGTTTAGGTGCTAGATAGGAAAAGGATCTGGCGCCATGAGTCGATTTTGATATTCTAGGTATTATCAAATGGCCAGAGTTTTGAGAATGCAGCGGTCGTGCAGGACTATAATGTGATAAGAGCTCGCTCAAGTATTGAGGAGCTAAACCATTCAGGGCTTTATAGGTAATTAATAAGATTTTAAAATCTATCTGATGTTTGATAGGAGCCAGTGCAGTGTTGACAGAACCGGGCTAATATGATCATACTTCCTAGTTCTAGTAACGACTCTAGCTGCTGCGTTTTGGACCAGCTGAAGTTTATCAAGTGTGCAGAACAACCACCCAATAAAACATTACAATAATCTAACCTTGACGTCATAAACGCATGAATTAACATTTCTGCATCAGAGGTTGAAAGCATAGGTCGTAATTTGGATGTATTTTTAATATGGAAAAACACAGTCTTACAGATGCTGGAAACATGGTTGTCGAAGGAAAGATTGCTGTCAAACGGCACACCTAGGTTCCTAACTGATGAAGAACAATTAACAGAGAAGCCATCAAGTGTTAGACAGTGTTCTAGATTATTATATGTGGGGTTTTTAGGTCCAATTATTAGCACCTCCGTTTTTTTCAGAATTTAGCATTAAGAAGTTACTCATCATCCAGTTTTTATATCGACTATGCATTCTGTTAGATTCTCAATTTGGTGTGTATCACCAGGCTGCGCTGAAATATAGAGCTGAGTATCATCAGCATAGCAGTGAACGCTAACACTATGTCTCCTGATAATATATCTCCCAGAGGTAACATGTATAGGTTGAAAAGTAACGGTCCTAGCACTGAGCCTTGAGAACTCCATATTTCACTTGTGAGCGATATACCTCCTCATTTACTGCTACAAACTGATGATTTAAACCATGCTAAGGCGCTTCCTCTAATGCCAACATAGTTTTCTAGTCTATCCAAGAGAATGTTGTGATCGATGGTATCGAATGCTGCGCTAAGATCTAATAGCACTAATAACGAGATAAAACCACGATCCGATGATAGAAGCAGGTCATTAGTAACTCTAATGAGAGCAGTCTCAGTACTATGGTACGGTCTAAAACCTGATTGGAAATCCTCGCAGATACCATTTTTTTCTAAAAAGGAATACAGTTGTGAGGATACTACCTTTTCTAGTATCTTTGACAGAAAAGGGAGATTAGAGATTGGTCTGTAATTTCCTAAGTCTTTGGGGACAAGATGTGGTTTCTTAATAAGAGGCTAAAACTACTGCCAGTTTGAAGGTTTTGGGAACATATCCTAATGACAATGATGAATTAATAATGTTCAAAATAGGATCTATGACTTCTGGAAGCAAATCTTTTAATAGTTTAGATGGAATAGGGTCTAGCATACATGTTGCTGGTTTAGATGATTTAACAAGTTTGTATAAGTCTTCTTCTCCTATAATAGAGAAAGAGTGTAATTTTTCCTCAGGATCTATAGCTCACTAACTGATGTGCAACTGTAGCTGACGGCTGCGTAGTTACAATTAAAAGATGAAAGAAAACAGTTTGTCTCCTTCCTGACCTGGGCACTAGTTGGTCAAGTTGGAACTCTAAGACTATATGCCATATTTCTAGATAGAAGAGCGGCACCACCCCAGGAGGGATGAAGACCATCTCTCATTTCAACAGGTCCATCCAGAAACTGGGCACCACTTCGACATCAAGCCATTGAGACCCAGCAGTCTGCTGTAAATCTCAATTCAATCTCAATGCTCTGGTCCCTCCCAGGCAGGAGGGGACCAGAGCATATTACATTGTCCGACATCGTCCTACTAGCAAATTCTGCACGCAAAATGTTCTTTACTTTCTTTTCATTTCTTATGTAAATGATTTTTTCATTTCTTATATTTATGTTTTATTTTTTTTTTTTTCAAAAATATTCTTTACTTTTTTGTAATTATTATTATTATTATTATTTCTTATGTTAATATCACTAAAAAGACACCAATTTGTGACTGGTTATTACAAAAATATATTTTATTATTATTATTTTGTTTTTTTATTCTTTACCTTTTTTGGATTTTTAAGTTTTTTCATTTATGTTAATTTCACTAAAAAGCCACAGATTTGTGACTGATTATTGCAAAAATATTCTTTACTTTTTTCAATTATTAATTCTTTTTATTTTGTATGTTAATGTCACTAAAAAGCAACAAATTTGTGACTAGTTATTTTTTTAAAATATTATACATAAATATGCTTTCCTTTTTAAAAATAGTATTATATATATTTTTTTTCATTTCTTAATGTCACTAAAAGCCACAAATTTGTGACTAATTTTTTATAAAAATATTATTTACTTTTTTGTAATTATTATTATTTTTTCATTTCATATGTTAATGTCACTAAAACTTTGTGACTGATTATTTCAAAAATATTCTTTACTTTTTTTGTACTACTACTACTACTACTATATTCTCTGGTATAAAAATAAAAAATAAATAAATGAATAAATAAACATCATCACCCTATCTCTAAGGGAGTGCCCAGCCACCCCTACGGAGGAAACTCATTTCGGCCGCTTGTATCCGGGATCTCATTCTTTCGGTCATGACCCAAAGATCATGACCATAGCTGAGAGTAACATTGAAGATCAACTGGTACAGCTACCGCATTACTGCAGAAGCTGCACCTGTCGATCTCTCGCCCATCCTCCCCTCACTCGTGAACAAGACCCCAAGATACTTAAACTCCTCCACCTGAGGCAGGAGCTCCCCACCAACCTGAAGGGGACAAGACACCCTTTGTCCGACTGAGAACCATTGCCTCAGACTTAGAGGTGTTGATTCTCATCCCAGCCGCTTCACACTCAGCTGCAAACCGCCCCAGCGCACACTGTAGGTCTTGGCAAAAGCAGAGACGCTATCCTGTGGTCGCCAAAACAGACCCCCTCCAGCCCCAGCTGCGCCCTAGAAATCCTATCCATAAAAATAATGAACAGGACCGGTGACAAAGGCGGCCCTGTCGGAGTCCAACATGCACTGGGAACTAGTCTGACTTAATGCCGGCATCAATGCCTGCTCTGATCATACAGGGACCGGACAGCCCTTAACAATGGGCCCCTTAACCCGTATTCCCAGAGCACCCCCCAAAGGACACCACAAGGAACCCGGTCGAATGCCTTCTCCAAATCCACAAATCGCATGTGGACTGGTTGGGCAAACTCCCAGGAACCCTCCAGTATCCTGAAGAGGGTATAGAGCTGGTCCAGTCTTCCACGTCCAGGACAAAACCCGCATTGTTCCTCTTGAAGCTGAGGTTCCACCATCGGATGGATTCTCCTCTCTAGTACCCTGGCATAGACTTTCCCAGGGAGGCTGAGGAGTGTGATTTCCCAATAGTTGGAGATCACCCTCCGGTCCCCATTCTTAAAAAGAGGATCCACCACCCGGTCTGCCAGTCCAGAGGCGTGTCAGCCAAGACAGCCCCACAACATCCCGAGACCTGAGGTAGTCTGGGCGGATCTCGCCCACCCCAGTGAGCCTTGCCACCGAGGAGCTTCTCAACAACCTCAGTGACCTCAGCCAGGGTGATGGTCGAGTCCCCCCCCCTGGGAGGATTGAGGAGATCCTCAAAGTATTCCTTCCACCGCCCGACAAATTCCCCAGTCGTGGTTAGCAGAGGTTCCCACCAGCACCGTATGCGCTGTGCTGGCAGGGAACACTGATTCCCTTTTTTGAGGCGTCGGACGGTTCGCCAGAACCTCTTTGAGGCCGTCCGATAGTCCTTGTTCATGGCCTTCCCGAACTCCTCCCAGACCTGAGTTTTGCCTGCACAACCACCCGGGCAGTGGTCTGCTTGGCCCACTGGTACCTGTCAGCTGCCTCAGGAGTCCCACGCGAGCCAACCAGGCCCGATAGGACTCCTTCTTCAGCTGGCGGCATCCCTTTCTTCGGTGGGGTGTTGCCGCCACGACATGCACCAGAGACTTTACGGCCACAGCTCCGGACGGCTGCATCGACCAAAGAGGCAGAGAACATAGTCCACTCAACTCAACGTCTCCAGCCTCCCTCTGGATCCGGTCAAAGTTCTGCCGGGGCGAGTTGAAGATCTCCTGACAGGGTCTCTGCCAAACGTTCCCAACAGACCCTCACGGTGCGTTTGGGCCTGCCAAGTCTGTCTGGCCTCCTCCCAATCCAACTCACCATCAGGTGGTGATCAGTTGACAGCTATGCCCCTCTCTTCACCCATACGTGTGTCCAAGACATGCGGCCCGAGATCAGATGATACAACCACAAAGTCGATCATCAACCTCCGTCCTACTAGGGTGTCCTGATGCCACTTGTACTGGTGGACACCCTTATGCTTGAGCATGGTGTTTGTTATGGACAGACCATGATAAGCACAGAATTTCCAACAACAGCACACCACTCTGGTTTAGATCGGGGCCGTTCCCACAATCACGCCCCTCAGGTGTCGCTAGCATCACCAAGGTGAGCGTTGAAGTCCCCCAGCAGGACAATAGAGTCCCTGATTGGATCGCTTTCCAGCACCCCTCCCAAGGACTCCAAGAAGGCCAGGTACTCTAAACTGCCATTCGGCCCGTAGGCACAAATGACAGTGAGAGTCCTCCCCCCAACCCAAAGTCACAGGGAGGCGACCCTCTCGTCCACCGGGGTAAACTCCAACACATGGTGGCTAAGCTGGGGGGGCTATAAGCAAGCCCACACCTGTGCGCCGCCTCTCACGAGAAGATGGGTTCCAGAGCCCAAGCTGCGCGTGGAGGTGAGCCCAACTATCTCTAGCCGGTACCTCTCAACCTCCTGCAACAACTCAGGCTCCTTCCTCCCCAGAGACGTAACATTCCATGTCCCTAAATCCAGACTCTGTGTCCAGGGGTTGGTGGGCCCATGGGAGGATGGCCCCTCACGCTCGCATGCCGGCTTTTTGCCCCAGGCCTGGCCTCCGTGCCGAGGCGACGCCACGACTCCGTTATTTTTGTTATTCATAAGGGTGGGGGTGGACCGCTCTTAGTCTGGCTTGTCACCTAGGACCTGTTTGCCTTGGGATACCCTACCAGGAGCATATAGCCCCGGACAACCTAGATCCTAGGGTCATTCAGGCACTCAAACCCCTCCACCACGTTAAGGTGGCGATCCTAGGAGGATAATTACTTTTTTGTAATAATTATTCATTTTCTTATGTTAATATCACTAAAAAGCCACAACTTTGTGACTGATTAGTAAAAAATATTTTTTTTGTATTATATTTTGTTCCATTTCTTATATTTTTTTTTTCTTTTCAAAAATTAATTTTTTTTTAATTATTATTCTTTATATATAATTATTATTAATTTTTCTTCATTTCTTATGTTAATGTCACTAAAAAGCCACCAATTTGTGACTGATTATTACAATTTTTTTTTTTTTTTTCAAAAAGTATTTTTACTTTTTTTTCATTTCTTATGTTGTTTTATTTTTTTCTTTTCAAAACTTTTCTTTACTTTTGTAATTATTTACTTTATCATTTCTTATGTTGTTTTATTTTTTTCTTTTAAAATTTTTTTCTTTACTTTTTGTAATTATTTATTTTATCATTTCTTATGTTGTTTTATTTTTTCTTTTCAAAACTTTTCTTTACTTTTTTTGTAATTATTATTCTTTTTTTAATTTCTTATGTTAATGTCACTAAAAGCCACCAATTTGTGACAGATTATTACAAAAATATTCTTTTTTATTATTATTTATTATTTTCTTTTCAAAAATATGCTTTACTTTTTTGTCATTTTTTGTTCATTTCTTATGTTAATGTCACTAAAAAGCCACCAATTTGTGACTGATTATTACAAAATATTTTTTTAATTATTTTCTTTAAAAAATATTATTTAATTTTTTGTAATTTTTTTATTTCTTATGTGGTGTATTTTTTTCTTTTTCAAAAGTAATTTTTACTTTTTTTTTTTAATTATTTTCATTTCTGATGTTAATGTCACTAAAAATTATTATTTTTTTCACAAATTTGTGACTAATTATTACAAAAATTTCTTTATATATATTTTTTTCAAAAAAAATATATTTTACTTTTTTTCATTTCTTATGTTGTTTTGATTAATTTTTTATTTTAAAAACTTTTCTTTACTTTTTTGTAATTATTTTTTTTTTGTCATTTCTTATGTTAATGTCACTAAAAAGCCACCAATTTGTGACTGATTATTACAAAAATATTCTTTTTATTATTATTATTATTTTCTTTTCAAAAATATGTTTTACTTTTTTTTCATTTCTTATGTTAATGTCACTAAAAAGCCACCAATTTGTGACAGATTATTACAAAAATATTCTTTTTACTTATTATTATTATTATTTTCTTTTCAAAAATATGCTTTACTTTTTGTAATTTTTTGTTCATTTCTTATGTTAATGTCACTAAAAAGCCACCAATTTGTGACTGATTACTACAAAATAATTTTTTTAATTATTTTCTTTTAAAAAAATATTATTTAATTTTTTTATAATTTTTTTTTATTTCTTATGTGGTGTATTTTTTCTTTTCAAATTATTAATTAATTTTTACTTTTTTATTTTTTCTTTTCAAAAAATTTCTTAACTTTTTGTTATTTTCATTTCTTATGTTAATGTCACTAAAACGCCACAAATTTGTGACTGATTATTACAAAAATATTCTTTTTTATTATTATTATTTTCTTTTCAAAAATATGCTTTACTTTTTTTTTTCATTTCTTATGTTAGTCACTAAAATGCCACAAATTTGTGACTGATTATTACAAAATATATATATTTTTTCAAAAGTATTTTTACTTTTTTCATTTCTTATGTTGTTTTATTTTTTTCTTTTCAAAACTTTTCTTTACTTTTTGTAATTATTTATTTTATCTTTTTATTATCTTGCTTTATTTTTTTTTCAAAACTTTTCAAAACTTTTTTCTTTATTTTTTTGTAATTATCATTCTTTTTTCATTTTCTTTTTGTAATGTTAATGTCACTAAAAAGCCTACCAAATTTGTGACAGATTATTAAAAAAATATTTTTTTTATTATTATTTTCTTTTTTTCAAAAAATATGCTTTACTTTTTTTGTCATTTTCTTTTCATTTCTTATGTTAGTCACTAAAACGCCACGAATTTGTGACTGATTACTACAAAATAATTTTTTTAATTATATTTTTTTTTAAAAAATATTATTTAATTTTTTTGTAATTTTTTCATTTCTTATGTTGTGTATTTTTTCTTTTCAAAAATTTTTTACTTTTTTTTAAATTATTTTCATTTCTGATGTTAATTTCTTACTAAAACATACAAATTTGTGACTAATTATTTTAAAAATATATTTTTTTTTTCAAAGTATTTTTCCATTTTTTATTTTTTATTTTGTTTCACTAACTTTTCTTTTATTTTTTATTTTAAAATCTTTTTTACTTTTTTGTAATTATTTTTTTTTTTCATTTCTTATGTTAATGTCACTAAAAAGCCACCAATTTGTGACTGATTATTAAAAAAATATTCTTTTTACTTTTTATTATTTTCTTATTATTTTCTTTTCAAAAATATGCTTTACTTTTTTTTGTCATTTTCTTTTCATTTCTTATGTTAGTCACTAAAATGCCACAAATTTGTGACTGATTATTACAAAAATATATTTTTTTTTTTTATTTTTTTCAAAAGTATTTTTACTTTTTTCCATTTCTTATGTTGTTTTATTTTTTTTTCTTTTCAAAACTTTTCTTTGCTTTTTTGTAATTATTTATTTTATCTATTTCTTATCTTGCTTTCTATTTTTTTTTTTCAAAACTTTTTTATTTTTTGTAATTATTATTCCTTTTTTTTTCTTTCATTTCTTATGTTAATGTCACTAAAAAGCCACCAATTTGTGACTGATTATTAAAAAATATTCTTTTTTTATTATTATTATTTTCAAAAATATGCTTTACTTTTTGTCATTTTCTTTTCATTTCTTATGTTAGTCACTAAACTGAAACGCGCCTACAAATTTGTGACTGATTATTACAATTTTTTTTTTTCAAAAGTATTTTTACTTTTTTTATTCATTTCTTTATGTTGTTTTATTTTTTCTTTTCTAAACTTTTTCTTTACTTTTTTGTAATTATTTATTTTATCATTTTTTTTTATTATTGTTTTATTTTTTTTTTTTAAAAGCGTTTCTTTACTTTTTTTTGTAATTATTCTTTTACTTTTTTTGCATTTCTTATGTTGTTTGATTTTTTTCTTTTCAAAACTTTTCTTTACTTTTTTTGTCATACTTTTTTTCTTTACTTTATTTTGTAATTTGTTCATTTTTTTTTTGTACTATTTTCTTTCAAAATTTTTTTTTCTTTTTTTTTTTTATTTCTGTCATGTTAATGTCACTAAAAAGCCACCAATTTGTGACTGATTATTACAAAAATTTTACTCTTTTTTTAATTATTATTTTCTTTTCAAAAATGTTCTTTACTTTTTTGTAATTATTAATTTTTTTTCATTTATGTTTTTTTTCTTTTTGAACATTTCTTACTTTTTGTAATTATTCATTTTTTTCATTTCTTATGTTAATGTCACTAAAAGCCACCAAGTAGTGACTTACTTTACTTTCTAGAATAGTATTTTTAAAAATGTTATTTTCTTTTTTTACATTAATGTTACTTATGAAGCATCAATGTTACATTTATGATTTACCTTTTCATTAAGAATTTGTGAAGCACTAAGTAACTATGTTTCCATGCACTTTTTCTATGTTTTAGTTTCTACAGACAGCAGCACTCTGAAATATTACATTCTTTTCATTCTTTGTATTTTGCTGTCTGCCTGTGCTCTGATGTGCATGAAAACAGTCTTCGTTTTACCTAGACCTCCAGAGTATCATCCAGCGGTGCTCTTCCAGCTGCTGGGCGTCAGCCGGTGAGCTGGATTACGGCTCAAACTATGGAAAATAAGGTCATGGTACGCTGGGAAGAGTTCAGAGAGCATGGTTGAGTATCCTCACATCAAACGCGTAACAGTAAACGTCATCTGAACAGGAAAACTGAGTGCTCACCAGTGGATAAGGTGGGATCCATCTTGAGGTAGCCATGCTGAATGGCATCAAAGCTTTCAAATGGCAGATATCTGTGCATGATCTCAAAGAGCAGAACTGCCAGTGCCCAGGCGTCTGCTTCTGCGGCGTGGAAAACAGAGTGCATGAGGACCTCAGGAGGGTGTATGCCTCTGATCCTGTTCAAAAAAGACACACGGTTTCAGTGCTTCTATGCGCTTCACCATCAACAACACAACGTCACGTGATCATCAGCAGGACTCACCTTGGTATTCACTGCTGTTAAATCCCCTCGCTGCGGATCAGACGAGCGCAGCGTGAAGTCAAAGATTGAGCTCCAGACTGTGGAGAGTTACCAGGATGTTCCCTTGAGCGGATATCACCGTGATAAACTCCATGCTTATGGCAGTGTTTGACGGCATCAAAGCACTTGATACATGAACAAGCGTGCTTGTGCTTCACTGATGGGGGCCGTTGAACAAGATGTAATCCTCCAAGGTCCTGCAGGGTTCAGGGTAATCCATAATGAGAGTGAAGCTGCTCTCATTCTCCACCCACTGGTGTGGCAGAATGATGTTGGGGCACAAGGAGCTTCTCCCAGCCGGAGCATCAGAGCCACTTCAGCAAGCACCGGTTTGGGTGACTAGGCTGAGGAGAGACAAACACAAGATCTGTTAGTTTGCCGTCTTCTGTTCCAGCTGCATGTCAGCTACAGGTTATAAAACACACTTATTCTGCAGGTTTAGCCAACTTACAATGTCAAGATAGCGGTCCGCTTTGCGCTTTGGGAATACACTTCAGAGCGACCTTCACTTTGTCGCTGAATAAATGTGTTCCTCATAGACCTTTGCCGAAGTTCCTGAAGCGATCAAATGTCCACTTCAAACAAAGACACAGTGGATCCTGAAAAGCACACAGAAACAGAAGATGGACTGTAAGTTCCTTTGATTGTCAACAGCAGAGTTGAAGTTAAAAGTTGATGTAATTTCCCAACAACAAAATGATGGCCAGTGAAAATGTTGAGTGGCTAGTAAATTTGGAAAAGTCTATAGCATCAATAAAGAGAAAATAAGACAGAGCAGAAATGACATGTTGCCCAAGCGGTAATGGCTCACCTTGGGGCAAATCGATTTCTGGATCAGGAGACACTGTGTCCGGTGTCTTTTCTGACTTGATCGACGGTGACACTGAACCGGACCCGGAACCAGACACTGGAGAGAGCAGAACTGCATCATGGGCCTCAATCTGGGGACATCTTCTTCCTCCTCAGGAGAGGACTGGAGGTCTGCAGAGACCTGGTCCTGCTCCTCCGGCAGAACGAGCTGGGATTGCTCGAGATGCGGCTCTGCTTTAGGAGGCTGGACTCTGTCCTGGTCACAGCAGGGGAAGAGCTGCTTCACAGCCTTACATGCTCTCCGGAAGAAGGCACGGACAGCTTTTCTCTTCCTTCCTTTCTTAGCTTTTTCTGAAACACATGAAGAGCAAACCATTAGAAACATCCCTGACCACAGATTACTGTGAACTACTAATTAAACATGGAAACAGCACAACAAATGTCATTGTCAAATTATTAAGTCTTATTAAGTCTACCGTGTACATTTAATACATTACTATTGCATACTGTTTTATAATGTACTACAGTGCGGAGATGCAGATAATTGGCACTTTTTGCAATAAGTTGTATAAATAACAGAAAATGGTGTCAATAGAATCCATTGCTATTTGCTCTTAGTGTAAACTGAATCAATAGCTAAGAAAATATGCTATTTTCACTGCAAAATAACCTCTATTGCTATTTACACTTAGTGAAACAGATGCTGCCAATTAATTATTGACAGACAGAAATAACAATAAGTAAAGTAACAATGGCTCACTGTGACTCGGATTCAGAGCAGATGAATCTGGAACAGGCGTTTCCTCGATGATCCTGGAGGAACCACGGCACATACAGCGGCAGCTCCAGATCGGCGCACACCTGCCCGGCAGACACAGCAGCTCAGGAACAGCAGGATCCACGGCAGCTGACGGACCTGGGACAGGCGTCCTCATGATCGTCCAGATGGCGTCCGTCTGAGCTGAGAGACTCTCCACTCGGTCCGGCCAGCGGAAGAACCGCCCGCTTCACAGCTTTGCACAGCTTCCTGAAGGCGACTCTCGCTTTCTCCTTCTTCCCTTTGATAGCTGTGCCTGGAATGAAGAAGAAAACAGAAAAATATTAGAAACAAACATCTCTAACCACAGATCAGAAACAGATTACTTTTCGACACATTTCTGACAGTGAACTGATTCAAGCTGAAAATAGTACAGCTCTAATAATGAGACATAGAAAAATCTGCAGTTAAGGTAAAGGCGGTTTACCTCTTATCGTGACGTCTTAGTTGTGTTCAGAGTCTACTAACAGCGAATCTTTTAAGTTTAACTGCTTCAAGAACTAGTAAGAAATGTCATGTAGCTTTCCACCTGCTAAACTATTTTATGAATAAATTTGCATTGCTAACAAAAGTTTCTGTTCGAGTTTGCTCTGTTTACCTATTGTTTTTTTAATATTTATTGGCTCTATGAATTCTGGGGTTTCGTTATTAAACTGTTATAGATAGCCCATAGTATGACAAAAATATCTCTCTGAGCTGTTTGGCTCCTCTGGACGACGAGCATACAAGTTCATATTTTGCTGGAAAGCAAAGTCAAAAACTGAGCCAAAGACTGAGCTCAGACCGAGAAAGTAAAATAACACTACTTACTGCTGTTGATGTCCATCTCAGCTGCTGGGCTGTTCTCCATCGAATCGTTTAAATCGACACTTTTGAAACTCGAAGGTTTTGAAGCCCAGGCGGCTCGGCGAGAGGCTTGCCCTCAGTTGTAGACATTTGTGAACAGTGTGAATATTCTGAAAAGACTGTCTGTAAATCGTGAATCTGAATAGTTTAAGTGAGTGGAATCAGTCGCTGCTTCTAACCGCTCACTCAACTAGATGCGCGTCTGCCGTTAGAAGCGCGCGGCGGGTCTTCTATAGCGTCTGCGTTGTGACGTCATTGGAAGCTCACGTTTTTTTTTTTTTTTAAGCTCGCCTTTCCACTCTGCCTTATATGGAAGCCCGTTTCCGCCACTGAATAAAAAAAGAAAAAGTTATTGCGACTTTTTATCTCACAATTCACTTTTTTTCTCAGAATTGCGAGATATAAAGTCAGAATTCTGCCTTTTTCTCTTATTTGCGACACTTTCTTTCTGGCAAAGCGCCATGAGATGTGACTCTTACAGGACACGAGGATCCTTACTTTTTAGCATAAACAGAGCTTTTATCATAAACAGAGCACACCACAATTACACTCTTTAAAAAAATTAAACCATTATGTAAAGTAAATGTATTTTGGTATGGGTTTTTAATGTTAAGTGCACAAGATTAGATGTTTCCAGGAGGGCAAATTTAAAATCTGATGTGTCTAGAAAATACTTAAATGTGTAAAAACATGACATGATTGATGTTTGAAGGAACAAAACCCATTTAACACAAAGCAGGATAGAATTATGTTTAATTAAAGGGAAATGGGAAATACAGGTTTTTTTAGAATAAGTGATCATTCTGAAATTTCAATCAATCATTTTTATTTATATAGCGCTTTTAACAACACAGGTTGCATCAAAACACAGTACAGTATAAAGCAGAAGAATACAATGACAGGGATGTATAATGGCGAGTGAACAATTTCTTATTAAATGCAGAGACGGTCTCTGTAATCAATTCGACGATAATCCTAGAAGTTAAGTGTCCCCAACAAGCGCAAGCCAGAGGAACCATAAACCCCATTATTCACGGCCCATAACTGATTTGTGGCTCGCTTAAATAAAAACAAGCGAAAAATATACAGGCCAAACATATAAAAAGAGTCACAACACCCGATATGAATTTAAGACACCTCCATTTATTGAATAATTCTCAAAATAATAAAAAAACAATTCACATGACTTATAAGCGAAACATGAAGGATAACAAATCGCGGGTAGGAAAACTAAGGAAGCAAGCCCTGACTACCCTGTTCTCGGATTGCAGCTCTTACCTGTCTGCCGACAAACAAAACCAGAGCGGGTGAGTCTTCGGACAACTACTTCCCTCCCTCAGCTCTTACTAACTCAACAAAGCGTGAACTAATAAGATAAACTACCGCTACTGATAAGGTAATCAAAAGAAACCACATAAAAACGAAATTTGTTAAACAAAACAAAATACCAGCCTCAAAAGAGGCAATAAGGAAACATACCAGAACCGTGGGAAGCGTAGAACAAAGAAAGAGAGAGAGAGAGAGAAAAGAGAGAAGAGAGAGAGAGAGAGAGAGAGAGATTTTTGAATTTAACCAAACATTTATTTCACAACTTTTCCACTGTTAAGACAATTCTAATACAATTAATGACTCACAGTAAAAATTTACATTTACATTCATCACTGTAACAGACAAGAAAAATTAAGAATCCATCTACAACAGAGCAAGTTGCATCATTGTAGCACCACTGAGCGAAAAAAAACATTAAATCTTTCATCATATTATAAAATTTAAAATCAACCCACACTCTTGCTTTTATCCGATTTTTAAAAATAGATACAACTTCACATCCTTCTGAACCTTCTATTTTGTTCCTCCTGCTTAAATACACTGCCATTTTGCTTCACCCACAATGAAATTTAAAAGTTGACATTTTATCTTGTTTTTAAGCTGAATATCGATATCCAAAAATAAAACTCTGCACAGTAAAAATTTCATCTAATTTACCAAGCAACAGTGTAAGAAAATCAAATAAATAACACAATCTTGTACACTCCATAAAGCAATGAAAAATAGTTTCTTTTTCTCCACAAAAGGACACTGGTTACAGACATTTGGATTAATAACATGCACAAAAGAATTGACAGCAACTGCGCGTACAAAATTCTCCACTGGAGGTCCCCACCTTTTTTTCCAAAGGAGGTTTATAAAAAAAACTCTCCACACAGGTTTTATACTCTGATCCAAACCTAGTTTGTTTCTCCAAACAGTGTCAGCTCTTCCATTTAAAGACTTCAAATTTAAAATTTTAACACAGCTTTTGTATAGTTTTTACTATCAGCTTCATTAATAGTTAACTCCTCCAAATTTTTAACAAATCCCCATCTGCACCTTTAAGATCAGGAGTAATAAAAACTTCTGGAAAAGGATCATTGTTATTTGGAACCACCTTTCCTTCATCATAACTTATAAGAACAGATTTTTCTTCTACAGTAATCTTCTGTTTTAAGAGATCCAGTAATTTCCTACTAATCTTGTTGATTTAACTCCAATGCAAGAAGCAAGTGAGTTATTTAACTCAGGACCTCCAGCAGCTATAATGTCAGAAAATTTAACTTTTCTTGCTCTACAGAATGCATTTTCAGAAACCCCAAGTAGTTTCACTTAAAACATCAAACCTAGCTCCAAACACAATAGGCTCTTCAATAACCAATATAAAGACAAACCAAAAGCCCCTCTTCTTTTCTTAAAAAACTCCAGATTTTAAAAACCCTTTATAAAATGGGGTCAGTCCACTCAGCTGAATTTTACTGGAGTCCATTAAGAACAAAGTAGAATCCAGTCCCAGTCCTCGGCTTGACTCAAAATAAATTTTGCAACATTTCTCCACACAAGATCTTCTGGTCAGTTAAAAATCTTTGAATAAATTGTAAACGAAAAGTTGCTCCTCTGCTGGCCAGATGTACAAGCCCTTGACCCCCTTCCTCCTTAGGGAGATACAGTACACTCTGGGGTACCCAGTGAAACTTAGTCAAAAAAAGTCCACAATAAGAGCCTGTAGTTTTGCAAGAAGTCCACTTGGGGTTCTGTACATGCCAAGCGATGCCAGAATGTTGAAACAACCAAATTATTGATGATTATAATGCGTCCTCTAAATGACATTTTTAGGCCACAGCCATTTCCACTTTTCAGTCGTCCTTTTGTTTTCTAAAACACCCTCCCAGTTTTTGCAATGTCGAATCTTCTCCAAGGTATACACCTAAATACTTAAAGCCATTTTCTTCCATTCAAGTCCAGCAGGTAGATTAGGAGACATTTAGCCTCCCACTTTCCACATATAACAGCTTCACTCTTATTCCAGTTTACCTTAGCTGAAGACAGCTTTCCAAAGTCATCAATTATTATTCTTAAATTATCTACTTCTTCTTGCTTATTCACAAAAACAATAACATCATCAGCATAAGCCGACAGCTTAATTTTAAAATCACATTGTGGTATACTCCAGCCATCAATCTTTGCCCTTATTCTCACTAACAATGGTTCAATTGCTAAAGCATACAACATGCCTGACAAAGCAAATCCTTGCCTTATGCCCCTTGTGATCTTAAAAGGAGCACTCAGGCCACCATTAATTTTAAGTACACTCTCAATGTTTCCATACAACACCCCAATTATTTTAATAAAACTCGGGCTGAAACCAAACTCTCTTAGCGTCTGCCAGAGGTAGTTATGCTCAACCAGGTCAAAAGCTTTTCTTGGTCAAGGAAATGAGACCAACATTTAAACCCAATGATCTAGAGATATCAAAAATGTCTCTGATTAAATAAATGTTATCAAAAATAGATCTGTTAGGTACACAGTATGTCTGGTCCACATGGATGACCCAACCAATCGCCTCTTTTAATCTAATTGCTAAGGCTTTAGACAAAATTTTAAAATCAGAGCATAGGAGTGAAACAGGTCGCCAGTTCTTTATATTTCTGAGGTCCCCTTTCTTTGGTAAAGGGTGATGACCGCTCTTCTACAGCTCATAGGCAGCAACCCTCTGGTCAAACTGTCATTGAGCATTTCTAACAGATCATCTCCTAACACAGCCCAGAGTGACTTATAAAACTCGACTGGGATACCATCAATCCCGAGCTTTCCCACACTCCATACTCTTTAGGGCATCATACAACTCACCTTTCGTAAAGGTTTTCCAGTTCAGCATTTGTCCCTTCTGGAACCTTAGGTAGACCCTCATAAAAGCAACTGGCTATCTCTTCCACCTCCGTGTATTCACTCCTGAACAGCTCTGAATAAAAAGCCACTTCTCTTTTCCTAATCTCCTTAGGCTCTGTGATTTCTGTGCCAGATTCTGATAATAAAGAATGCATAATTCTATTTAAGCCATTCTTTTTCAAGACCAAAGAAAAACTTGGTTGGACCATCCATTTGTGCTGCACTTTGAAATCTTGATCGTACCAGAGCACCCTGTGCCCCTAATACCCAACAAATCATCTAAAGCTTTCTTTTTATTTTGAGAACTTTAATACGTTCTCTATCTCTTACCAATTCAAAAGAATTTGATGACTTCCTATTCTAAAATTTTCCCAAAAGATTTAAAAACCTCACAAAACAATTTGTCTTGCAGTAGACCAATATTAAAATGCCAATATGCACTTCTTGATTTAACATTGTTAATAAAATATTACAGCTAACCAAACAATGATCAGAAAAACCTACAGGTGAGATTACACAACACTTAATGGTATTAAAATGGTGTTTAAAAACAATACCACCTGTCAGTCTAGCCATTGTTACATGATATTCTCTCACTTGTGTCCACGTATACTGGGACAGCGCCTTACTTTCCTTAAACACTCTTCTAAAACAAACGCCAACAATACTACCTAAGTGTATTGAAAGGATAGAAAAGATAGAAAACTCACTCACTCTACTTGAGCCAAACGCTCTCCTCCACACACATCCAACTCCGCCCACTCGCTCCCAGCATGCACTCAGAGAGAGAGAGAGAGAGAGAGAGAGAGAGAGAGAGAAAGAGAGAGAAAGAGAGAGAGAGACCGCCATTTTAAGCTGGCGGCCTTTATATCCGGAATCCTCAATGACGTCACCACTCATGGAACAGAATTCCCCCAACACCACCTATGGGCTCAATCATATTAAAGTCACAGATACACGTAACACCCTCACCCTTAAGTGAATAAATTGTAGAAATAAGTGAGCTTACCTTTTCCTTTTGTTTTATGTAAAACAGGAAAAAGTTACAATTTATTCCAATTAGACACGAGATAAAGCATCAGCAACAACATTATCTTTACCACGAATGTGCGAATGTCTAATTCGAGCGTCTGTAAGAAACAAACTCCAACGCATCAAGCGTTGGTTAGCGTTTTCATTCGATTCAAAAAGACTAAGGGGTTATGATCCGTGTAGACAATCAGCGGATCTGAAACAGAGCCTACATAAACATCAAAATGCTTAAGAGCAAGGGCGAGAGCAAGCGTCTCCTGCTCAATGGTGGAATAATGTAAGCTGATGTTTATTGAATTTTGCGAAAAATAGCAAACAGGGTGCTCAATATCACTGTGAGGCCTCGATGAACGAACCACGAACCATAAAAGGGAATCGCGCTAAAACCAGGTCGTAAAACCACGCATCCTCCGCACCCGGACCATAAAGGCAATCGAGATGGTCAGCAGAGCGATGCAGAGCGCGCAAAGTCTACAAACATTCTTAAGGGACTGTCGCTGCAGTGAGCTCGGCCAATCCGAGTACCCACGTCAAGATTGGGATGATTGAAACTGCAACATCTGGTCGACAGCCCGATAACCCGTTCGGTGCACTGACCTGGGACCAGTTCTACCAAGCCACCAAGTCAAAGGTGATGAGACTCCGCCCGTGAATCAACGTGTGTTCAGGACAGCATCACACTTTTAACCCCCCCCAGGGAGGCTTGCTGTGTCCCAAGACACATTCCTCAAAAAGTGCGCCTTTTCCTTTAGCTACAACAAAGGAACTGCCAGGACACCGTCAAACTACTAAATGAACAATCTAAATGCCTTCCTTTCAAACAAATATAGGTTCATTTGTAAATAACTGTTTAATAAAAGTTTTGAGGATGTATGTAGGAACCACTATATAATCTTCAAATAATCCGCTAACAGATAGCGTTCCATAAGCGCTAGATAATGCATGTTTGGTGTCAAGTTGAAGCTGATGATGTTTCCAATATCGTGGTGAATGAATAGGTATGTTTGTTAAAATGCACAACAGTGTATTCTATTTATAAACTTTCGATAAGAAACAGAAGTGCAGAATGTCAGTTCTAACTGGGATAAAGTATGCACAAAACCGGTCGAAAGCAGGCGTGGACCGCCCCTCGACCTCGGGATTGGACAACTGCCCAGGCACGGCCCAAAACTTGCACCTCAAAACGCGGGAACAGAGCTCCTCATCGAGTTGAGAAGAACTTCTTCGGAACCACGGAGTCGCGGGGTTCGGTCGCTGCAGGAATTGCCACGAAAGCGGAGAAACTTCAGAACTTGGAGAAGTTAGAAGACTCTGAACAAGAGCGACCCGATACCCTGCGACTCGGTCCGCTCCGTCACCTCACTCCACGGACACTCACTGCCCTTTCCATAACCAACCCGGTTCATCCAAAGCGAACCACCAAGCTAGAGAGACTCCATTCAAGCGGCCGGAAAGCCCGATCGCGTCATCCCACGGACCGAGCCTGACCAATCAGCAAGCGGGATTTCCCCAGACAAGCCGTGTGGTAAAACTACCTTTTCATCTCTTGACTGAATCGGGCGCAGACACATATAAGCAAAGCTAAACCCTAACTTTGCTTTGTTGGTGCTCTTAGTGCGATCTCAGAACTAGCTAACAGACTTTGGACAGACAATTATCCATTTTCCCTTCCAACCCATGAATGTGTGTGTGAATGTATGTGCATGTGTGTGTGTGTGTATGTTTAGTCTTCTCAGCGTAGTCTTGTCAACTAGTAGGTACTGTTTAATACATTTTGTTTCATTATTACGAATTCTCGTTAGTGTTTTATGTGACTGGAAAGTTAAACTCATGCCCAGATCCGTTGCTACCTGCTCGAGGTAAAGCGAAGATCAGATAAACGAGTAAAGTCAATTGATTTATTTTGCTGATCACAGAGTAAATTCATATTGGTAACATACATTTAAATTGCCTAAAACACTGGAGCGTATTAGGTGATTTAGGGTATATTTGAATTACATACTAACGTGAATCTTTTAAGATTAAATTCCCAAAACTTGAATTAAGAGCGAATTCAAATGATAATTCATAATTATCAGAATTAATTAATTAATAATAGGTGAAAACCCTACATCACCCTGATCTCGTTGGAGTACAGCCCCGCACCGTGTCACTTGCATCAACGACAAGCAATAACTGAGACGAAAAATCAGGGGCAGATAAAATAGGAAAGTTAACCAGGAGGGCTTTGATTTTCTCAAAACTCTCTGACACGCTCAGACCATTTAAATGGAACTTTCGGGCTGAGGAGGTCGGTTAGAGGTGAAGCTACAACAGAAAAATTCTTACAGAAATTTCTGTAATATCCCTACATACCCAAAAATGCGTCGAAGCTCACGGCGTGTATTTATTGGGCACCGAAAAAGCAGTGATAGCCTCCACCTTAGACTCAACGGACGAACTTGACCACCGCCAACAATCTTTCCTAAATAAGTTACCGTGCGCGCGACCAAATTCGCATTTAAGCTAGATTGACCGTAAGATTCGCCTTGAGACAAGCGATTAAACAACGTGTCAAGCTGCTGTATGTGTTCTGACCAAGACTACGCTATAGACCACTAGGTCATCCAAATAAGCCTCCTCATTATGCATGCCTTCGATGACACGGTTCACCAACCTCTGAAAGGTTGCGGTGCATTTAAATAAACCGAAAGCCATGACCGTATAGTTAAGAAATGGTCAGGTGTTACGAGCGCGAGAGATCTCTTTTGCGGCGCTCAGTCAAAGGCACCTGCCAATACCCTTTAAGCAAGTCGATCTTAATCACGAACACAGCGTTTCCGACACGATCCACGCGATCTTCCATGCGAGGCAAAAGGATAACTGTCTGGTTTTGTAACTGCGTGCACAGCGTCTAAAATCAGTGCAAAAAACGAAATGAGCCGTCAGATTTTTTTACTAGCAAACAAGGTGAGCTCCATGAACTAAAGCTCGGCTATGTCGTTTTCTATCATGAAAGGTCACCTCTTTTTCAGCTGCAATTGTTTTTCAGGACTTACTCGAAATGCGTGCTGTTTAATAGGCAATGAATCGCCAACATCAATATCATGTTCCATCAGCGAAGTACGAAGGGATGTCAGAAAACAAGTTATTATAAGTCTGAATGACATTAGTCACGTCAGCGCATTCAGCAACAGTCAGATGGGAAAGAAAGCGTGTCAAGATTTGGATCACCTCAGAATTTTCAACCTTCCCACCACCAGCTCAGCAGAGGAAAGTCAATATCATCCTCAATTATGATCGAGACACAGGTGCTATTAGTATTAGAAGATAATGGACAGGTCAAAATTTCAGCACTAGACAGCGTCTCATCAACAGGTGAATCAGCACTGAGCAGCGCCTGTTCTTTGATCACCGAAGAATCTGTGGGTGAAACCGTTAACATAAAAGACTTCTGTCCAAACAGATCTGGCTTTAAGCTCAAAATAAGGTTTTAGCATATTAATGTGACACAAACGAGTCTTTCTCTTTCGATCGGATGTCGATATTACGTAGTTAAGTTCACTCACCTTCTCTTTTACCTGATAAGGACCGAAGTAACGGGCCTGCAGTGCAGATCCTGATACTGGTAACAGCACTAGCACCCTATCACCAGGAGAAAAACTACGAAGTTTAGCACTCTACGATCGAAACGTTTTTCATTACGCTGTTGTGACATCTTCAAATTCTCTTTAGCCAACTCACATACAGGTGCAGTTTTAAGCGGAACTCTGAAAGCGTAGTCAAGGACATTGTTTAGACTCGAGTCATTAGACCAGTGATCTTTGATCAGCTTCAGTGGACCACGAGACAGTGTGTCCAAACACCAGCTCGTTAGGACTGAAGCCCAAAGACTCCTGTACTACCTCCTTACTGCAAACATAACCATAGGCACTCCCTCATCCCAGTCTTTCTGAAACTCTAGACAGAACGCACAAAGCATTGATTTTAAAGTCTGGTGGAACCGTTCGAGTGCTCCTTGGCTTTCTGGATGGTAACAACTAGAAGTGCAGTGTTGAATATGCAACTGATCCAGAACTTGTTTAAACACATGAGACATAAAATTCGTACCTTGATCTGATTGAATAGTGCGAGGAAGGCCAAACAGGAGAAGAACTTAAGAAGCGAGCAGTAATTTTCCGTAAAGGTATTACCTCTGGAAAAACGTGTAGATGCACACATTATTGTCAGTAAATGCTGGTTACCGGACTAAATGCGAGGCAAGGGACCGACACAGTCGATCAGCACTCTCATAAATGGTTCACCAATAGCTGGAATTGGATACAGCGGAGCAGGTGGAATAGTTTGGTTCGGTTTTCCAATCTTCTGACACACATGGCAACCGGCGGTAACTTGCTACATTTTTTTAAACCAGGCCAGAAAAATGTCGGGAGCGCACGATCATACGTTTTATTTACTCCCAAATGACTGGCAAATGGACCGTCATGTGCAAGTCTCAGGATTTCAAAACGATATGAGGAAGGAACTACTACCTGCTTAACACTCTGCCATTCATCATCAGCAGCAGCAGTATTTGAAGGTCTCCACTTCCTCATCAGCACACCATCTTCAACAAAGTATCCTGCGATACACTCTCAAGTTGCTCAACAGGAACAACAGCTTCAAGAGGGTGACATTTCCTTGTCTTTCCTCTGCTCAAAAATAAGCTGCTCGCGTGACAGAGATAATTTAACAAGCCCCAAAGAAGGTTAGTCTAGCTTCTTGTGGTGATGTCCAAACCAACAGAATTTGAACACTTCACTTTCCCCAGATCTGAACTCGTGAGAAACATATCACTCAGATCGAATTTACACCGTCTTCTGACTTCCCATGGCTTTTCTCTTTTAATCTCTGTTACATAAGCGAGTAACAGCGCACATGAAGAAATACTCAGGATATTTCGAGCTAATGCATCAGAGTAATGCAGGAAAAAGGAACACTGGTTACCTCAGGGCTAGCACCACCTATAGGCTCAATCATATTAAAGTCACAGATACACGTAACACCCATCCATACAGAATGAAAAAAAAAACCATGGGAGAAACCAGACTCAGTTGGGGCCCGTTCTCCTCTAACCGGACGCCAGCACTTAACTTCCAGTTCAATTTTAAGCAGCTGTGTCAGATATGGCGTAAATGACTTTCTTTTTATTTGTTTGTTTGTTTGTTTGTTTGTGTGTGTGTGTGTGTGTGTGTGTGTGTGTGTGTGTGTGTGCATCAGGATCTGAGTCATCGGTCCACGGTGCACATCTAGGTGTTCTGGTCTCTGATGAACATAATCTCTGAGTGCTGATCCACCATCTAGTCTGGATACAAACTGTGAAACAGATTAAGAAAGAAACAGGACTAATATTAGCGTAGAAGCCATTCTTTCTATGATGTCACAAGTACATTGTGTTTAGGAGTAGTGTTCCGGTTCCAGCGGTTCTAAGTAATGCAGCCTAAAATCCTTTAAACAGATTTGAATAATAAAAAGTGTGTTGGTGTGTTATGTGTAGGCTAGGTTAAAAAAGATGTGTCTTTAATCTAGATTTAAACTGGCAGAGTGTGTCTGCTTCCCGAACCGAGTTAGGAGACTGTTCCAGAGTTTAGGTGCTAGATAGAGAGGAAAGGATCTGCCGCCATGGTCGATTTTGATATTCTATTATCAAATGGCCAGAGTTTTGAGAATGCAGCGGTCGTGCAGGACTATAATGTGATAAGAGCTCACTCAAGTATTGAGGCTAAACCATTCAGGAGCTTTATAGGTAATTAATAAGATTTTAAAATCTATCCGATGTTTGATAGGAGCCAGTGCAGTGTTGACAGAACCGGGCTAATATGATCATACTTCCTAGTTCTAGTAACGACTCTAGCTGCTGCGTTTTTGGACCAGCTGAAGTTTATCAAGTGTGCAGAACAACCACCCAATAAAACATTACAATAATCTAACCTTGACGTCATAAACGCATGAATTAACATTTCTGCATTAGAGGTTGAAAGCATAGGTCGTAATTTGGATGTATTTTTAATATGGAAAAACACAGTCTTACAGATGCTGAAACATGGTTGTCGAAAGGAAAGATTGCTGTCAAACGGCACACCTAGGTTCTAACTGATGAAGAACAATTAACAGAGCAGCCATCAAGTGTTAGACAGTGTTCTAGATTATTATATGTGGCGTTTTTAGGTCCAATTATTACACCTCCGTTTTTCAGAATTTAGCATTAAGTTACTCATCATCCAGTTTTTATATCGACTATGCATTCTGTTAGATTCTCAATTTGGTGTGTATCACCAGGCTGCACTGAAATCTAGAGCTGAGTATCATCAGCATAGCAGTGAGCGCTAACACTATGTCTCCTGATAATATATCTCCCAGAGGTAACATGTATAGGATTGAAAATGCGGTCTAGCACTGGGCCTTTGAGGAACTCCATATTTCACTTGTGAGGCGATATACTTCCCTCATTTACTGCTACAAACTGATGATTTAAACCATGCTAAGGCGCTTCCTCTAATGCCAACATAGTTTTCTAGTCTATCCAAGAGAATGTTGTGATCAATAGTATTGAATGCTGCGCTAAAGATCTAATAGCACTAATAACGAGATAAAACCACGATCCGATGATAGAAGCAGGTCATTAGTAACTCTAATGAGAGCAGTCTCAGTACTATAATACGGTCTAAAACCTGATTGGAAATCCTCGCAGATACCATTTTTTCTAAAGGAATACAGTTGTGAGGATACTACCTTTTCTAGTATCTTTGGCCAGAAAAGGGAGATTAGAGATTAGTCTGTAATTTCCTAAGTCTTTGGGGTCAAGATGTAGTTTTCTTAATAAGAGAAGCAACTACTGCCAGTTTGAAGGTTTTGGGAACATATCCTAATGACAATGATGAATTAATAATGTTCAAAATAGGATCTATGACTTCTGGAAGCAAATCTTTTAATAGTTTAGATGGAATCAGAGTCTAACATATATGTTGCTGGTTTAGATGATTTAACAAGTTTCTATAAGTCTTCTTCTCCTATAATAGAGAAAGAGTGTAATTTTTCCTCAGGGGATCTATAGCTCACTAACTGATGTGCAACTGTAGCTGGCGGCTGCGTAGTTACAATTAAAAGATGAAAGAAAACAGTTTGTCTCCTTCCTGACCTGGTGTTACGACCCCACGTAGGTCTAGGGGGTACAGGGTATAACATTTAAAAGATAGACATTAAAAACGTGCGTATAGTGTATAGGACAAAGACAACCGTGCAAACTAATGTACAAGATAATAATTTTTTTTTATTTGTAGTGAGGTGATGATTAAATACACAGCGGTGCAATGGTGATAGAACAGAAAAAGAAAATGGTATATATACATTTACAATATTTACATTATTTACAGAAACAAAAAAACCACAAGGCAGAAGGCAGGAAAGAAGAGAGCGAGAAAGCGGTGCTAAAGTAAGAAAATAACTCAAAACCGTCTCCAGCTATTTAACTTCCCCTAGACTATCTACCAACACTAATTATTTGAAAATAAAAATGTCTTCAGCGTCCATGGCCTCCCTAACTTAACTACGCTCTCTGATCAAAACAAAAAGTACATGATGTGGCACGCCACCCTAACCTAATGTACTATACAAAGTAGATTCCTACGTGTTGCAATGTAAATCACGTGACGTTCTTACCTGTCCACTTCTCGGCCTCACAACACACAGCGAATGACAACTAACAATATGAGTGGAAAAGAAGCGGGAGAACAATACACAAAATGTAACGAACATCAAACAATACAATATACAATGACAATCAGTATTCGAAAAAAGTAGCGAGCAAGCGGCAAAACAAAATGAAGGCTAGGTGGGGTGGTCTGGGCTCTTTTATTTGAGGTGTAAGTTTGGAATGATTGGAGACTGCGGAATGGGTGACGTCAGCGCTGATGATTGATGGGTGTGACGGAACCAATGACCGGTGACTGAGAGTGTAAAGGGCGGAGAACAGAGAGGGGAAGAAAAACACACGACAAAAATGGCGAACCACGTGAATACCCCCACCCATAAGAACAAACATATAACAATATTGTTTGTTAACAATCTAACACCATCCAAAAACAACTAAACACATCTAGAAAGAGCATCTGCCACTACATTGTCTACTCCTTTCTTGTGGCAAATTTCAAGATTATAATTTTTGTATGATCAAAGCCCAGCGCAAGAGCGCTGATTCTGATTGTACATGCGGGACAGGAAAACTAAAGGATTGTGATCTGTGTAGAGCAGTAACAGGAACAGAACTGGATCCGATGTAAACTTGAAAAATTGTAGTGCTAACAGTAACGCAAGAGCTTCTTTTTCGATGGTGGAATAGTTGAGCTGGTGTTTAATTAAATTTCGAGAAAAATAACATACAGGATGTTCAACGCCACTTTGGTCTTCTTGGAGAATGCGGCACGGCATTCTCACGGCACTGCGCATCGACTTCCAGTTTAAAAGAGAGCGAGACGTCTGGAGCAGCGAGAACAGGGGTGACAGCATAACAACGCTTTGATATTCTCAAATGCCTGCTGGCACTCAGATGACCAAACAGATTGATTGGTTGGACTAAGTAAATTTGTGAGAACAGGCCACACTGGAAAAATTCCGACAAAAACTGCGATAGTATCCAGCCATGCCTAAAAATCGGCGTAATCATGGCGTCTGGTGGTAGGAACAGGAACTTCGGCTATGGCGAAACTTTGCGGCAACAGCGAGCGAACCTGACCTTGACCAACTTCTTTACCGGGTAGGTAACTGTTGCTGACCAGGTTCGCGTTTAGCTAAATTTAGAATTAGTATGGCTTTGACAAATTAAATTATGCAAAGACAGTGGTTAACAACGAAATGTGTTCCTGACCATTCAGACGAGGACATCACCACCGTCGCCTTAGGTAAGGCATTACAATTTGAGACACTCTGACAAAACCTTATTCCACCAACCTTTGGGAAATGTAAGCTGGTGCATTGCGCCCAACCCGAAGACCATGAAACTTTATATTGCATGAAGTGATCTGGGTGTTACAAAGGCAGAAATCCCAGGCTGAGTGGAGTCACTGGCACCCAAGCAGTAACCTTTCATAGCAAGTCTAATTTAGTGACAAAACAGGCAGCCCTAAGGTTGTCCACCCAATCCTCCATACGGGGGAAGAGAGAGAAGCAATCAGGTACCCGGTGAGCAGCATTAACCTTCACGATAATCCATTGCAAAAGCGTAAGCGTTCCGTCTGGCTTTAGGCAGCACAAGAACACCACGGAGAACTCCAATGGACTACAACTGCTCAGTAGCTAGGTCATTTTCAACAAGGTATTTGACTTCGCTTCTCCGCAACAGCTCGCTTTGCAGGTTAATGCGGTAAACGTGTTGTTTTAAATAGAGAGAAGAATTATTGACATTTATATCATGTTGCAACACTTGAGGTCTGCGTAGGGAATTGTCATTAAATAAATTAGGAAATTCTGTAGATTAACTGTATAATGTCACGTTGCTGTAACTCAGACAAGGGAGAGAGAATGAAGGCAACTTCCTCAGCATTTCTGAATTGCTTTAGCCGGCGACTGTTGAG